>NC_061121.1:3795360-3932778 GCF_002878395.1 Capsicum annuum
AAAGTTATAATTTGGTGTCAAGTTTAGGGTCATTTTTATGTATTAACTTGCTATGCAAGTTTTCTCGTGTACGTTATAACCATCATGTCCAATTCGGGCCTATATAACATGATCGATCAATAAATCCATCTTTGTCATCTATGTCATACATAGAGGCGAGCCAGTCTAGTAATATGAGATTCATCCGAACACCCTTCGGCGAAAAATCATACTATTAATACATAGTTAAAATGATTTTATGTATATATTGTAGATGTTGAACCCCTTTCGATGAGTTTTTTTTTTCCAGATTTTTAGCCCCCTCAGCAGAAATCATGGCTCCGCCTCTAATCATACATCACACTGAATACGATTCACTTTCAAGATGCCTTGATGGTGAAATGACAGACACTCGAGACTCAAAATCTCGTGCTAAAAAGTGCGGAGGTTCTAGTCCTCTTCAAGGCAATATTAATCGTTTCACCACAAGGTTCGAGTCCTCTTCAAGGTTCGAACCTACATGCTCTTTAGCATAAGATTTTAAGTCTTCACATGTCTATTATTTCACCACCAAGACATTTCCAAAGCAGTGGCGGAGCCACCCTCCCCGTCGACGAAAAATTATACTATTTTTACATGGTTAAAAATATTTTTTATGTATATATAGTATATATTGAACTCCTTCAACTAGTTCGTATATATACTTTTTAATCCCCTTAATGAAAATTCTGACTCCGCCACTACTTGAAACTGAATTTTATCTGTGTAAATTGCTCCGAACATCACCCATTAAAATAATATAGTCATTCAACCAAATAAACATTACTTTGAAAATAAAATTTAAATTTTGGGAAACTTAGTGGCATTTCATTTCATGGAGTTTGCACTACAAAGTTAGACGCATGTATAAAGTTTTTTATATTATTATTGTTTTTATTTCAATCTTTCAATGATTAACTTTTAGTGGACAGGGAACTAATGAATCTAGACTTTAAATTATGGATTTAAATAATATACTATTTAACCCTTTATTCTTCCATTTCCTTTGTAATATTCCCCTTTTAATTTGGAATTCTTTTGTAGTGCAGAAAGCAAGACAAAAATTTTAGTGTAAATGACAGTTAAAAAGAAAGATTTGCCAATGATTTTATTCTGCTTAATTAAAGTTTATCAGAATCTTTTTCTTAATATATAGGTTATTAATTGATCTTTTCTAGATTAGCTTCAAGTGTCCCAATACATGTTCTTTCACTTGTGCTTATAATAAAAAATTAAACTTAAAAACAAAATAATTACCTACATCTCTTGTTTACACCAAGTTATAATCTATGAGTTGATGTGAACTCAACAACTTTTGCTTAGATTTTATGCGCATTAAAAAATTTTGTGAGAAAGACGTATATATGTTATGCATTTATTTATCTGGTATGAAGTGTGTTGTTCCAAGGTTGTACAAGGTTATTTTAGTTGATTATTATGGATGTTTACCAGGTATGATGATCGTGATCTCTCTATTCTTAATCAGAGATTTCAGATTCGAGTTCGGGGAATAAAAAGAATACTATTGGGAATATTGTCTTAGAAATGACCTTGTAATGCGTGAATTCAGACTAGTCTGCCTGGACTTCAATACAAATACCAGATATCAATATGGGTTATAGTAGGATGCAGGTCGTGATCCTTTTATTCTTAATTAGAGATTTCGAACCTGAATTCTGGGAATGAAAAGAATACTATCGGGAATGTTGTCCTAGAAATGGCCTTGTAATGCGTGAATTCAGATAAGTCGACCTGGATTCGGATACAAATATTAAATATCAATCTCAGAAAACAAAAAAAAAAAAGAAGGCAAATACATCAAGATGCTCCTTAAAGTTCAAAAGAAAAGAAGCAAAATGTTATTTTCCATAATTACTGAAATTCCAATTTTTGATCTGTCGAGATACATAATTAGTTCCCGATACCTCCAATGAAAATATATTTTCTCTTCTGTAAAGATACATAATTAGCTTTCGATACATTCTTTTTGATTTTGAGTCTGTCGAGATACATAATACATCCAACGAAGATACATTTTTTCCTTGTAAAGATACGTTCATTTTTTTCAATTTTAGGTCTGTCGAGATACATAATTAGCTCCCGATAGATCCTGCATAATTAATTTTAAGTTTTGTAATTACTTTGTAAGGATAAGAATTTGTGTAAATATAATAAATTAAGGTGTGTATTTATGTTATTTTTCCAAAATTTATTCATTTTCAGATCAATATTGAATGTAATAGAAAATGGTAATCTTTTTGTCCTCCATCATTATTGGATTTTTGTAACATGTAACATAGTTTAAAGTTTGTTTACTTATATATCCAATATTTGTTCTGTTTTTTATCGATATGAGGTTTGTATAAGGTGTCACAATACGAACATGATATATTTAAATGGATAAAAAGGAAATTTTCTAAAATCAGAAATCTTAACAAACTACTATTCAAACGGCAAAGTTCGGAGCACAAAGTATCCCACGTATACGCTGCCCTACTAAATATTAAAACCTTAATTTTTTTTTTTAGTTTTTAGTACATAATTATCATAGACTTATGTTAATTTAAACTCAAATATAACTCTTAAGCAGCAACTTCTTCATGAATAAAATTCATAAGTGGAAGAATCAGCAACAATATTTCTCAATCCACCAACTGTTGAAGCTATCATAATGAATACTCCAATAAATATGCATGCCTGAAAATTATAAAAAAAAAAAAAAAGTTAAAAATAATTCAAAGGTTCACTAATAATTGATTTCGAGTTTAACTTTTGTACACTGATGATGTACATGATTGATCAATTTAACTTGTATATGTTGACACTGTAAAATATTTTTTACACAATTCGCCTGTTTTTATGAATGGTAAATTATAATTATAATTTTTTTTTACCGTCAGTGTATAGAAGCAAGTTAAACTAAAGATTATTACTCGTAATCGGACATAATAAGTAGGATTTGTAACATGAAATATGAATATTTACACCTGTTACAACACGTTAAAATATACTGATAATATAAAAATTCTTTATATCAGATAATATAAAAATTCATTGAAGCAAATGAGAATTTTGACTTACCCAATTTATCAACCATGAGGTACTAAATCTTCTTGGTTTCTTGACCTTAAGCCACATTATGCAAGGTAGCTACAACAAATATCAAAGTTTAAAAAGTCAAAGACATTTTGATTATTAAAGTTGGTTTTAAAAAGTTATATTGCTTGGATTCTTTAAATATGTTGACAGGTGCATGCCGGATCCTCCAACAACAGTGTATATTTGGAGGATCGGACACAAGTACGACAACTTTTTTATTATTAAAGTTGGTCTAGAAAGCTATATTGCTCTGACTCTTCAAATATGTTGATAGGTGCGTGTCGAATCCTCCAACAGCGGTGCATATTTGGAGGATTGGACATGAGTATGGCAAATTTTGGTTATTAAAGTTGGTGTAGAAAGCTATATTACTCGGACTATTCAAATATGTTGATAGGTGCATACCGAATCCTCCAACGGCGATGCATATTTGGAGGATTGGACACAAGTACGGCTACATTTTGGTTATTAAAGTTGGTCTAGAAAGCCTCGGACTCTTCAAATATGTTGACAGGTGCATGCCGAATCCTCCAACAGTAGTGCATATTTGGAGGATTGGACATGAGTACGGCAACATTTTGATTATTAAACTTCATCTAAAAAGCTATAGTCCTCCGGACTCTTCAAATATGTTGACAGGCGCATGTCCAATAGTGGCGCATATTTGGAGGATTGGACACGAGTACGACAACATTTTGATTATTAAAGTTCGTCTAGAAAGCTATAGTCCTCCGAACTCTTCAAATATGTTGACATGTGCATGTCCAATAGCGGCGCATATTTGGAGGATTGGACACGACAGCATTTTGATTATTAAAGTTGGTCTAGAAAGCTATATTGCTCGGACTCTTCAAATATGTTGAAATGTGCATGCCGAATCCTCCAACGGTGTATATTAATTTGGAGGATTGGACACGAGTACGACAATATTTTAGGAGATTCCGAGCAACATAGCTAAAAGGAACTTGACTTACAAAGTAAGAAGTAGGAGCAAAACCAAATCCCCCAAAGAAACCAAGAAGATCACCAAAGAAAGGGAATGTTACACCAAGAAACAAAGTCAAACCTGCAACATTAATAAGACATTAGTCAGACACGGATTCAGAATTTAAAATTTATAAATGGGTTCGACTTTCAAGATTCTTAGCATTGTACTCATTGTAACGTTAAAATTATGGTTTCAGATCAAATATGTCTACTCTCTATGTCTAAGTTACGCGTCCAAATGAACTCGTAGCCAAAAGGCCACATTCACCCGTAATAACAGTATAGTTTGAACTTGATTTTGCGAAGATTGGAATTAGAAAATATGTGACGAAAAAGTCCCTCACCAACGTATGTAGTACGAACGATGAATCTCAGCAGTATACCAGGTGGGAAATTCCATGTATTCACCAATTTTTGCTCCACCAGATCAAATATTGGCATAGCATAAACCTGCAACAATCATTTTTCTTGCTATAACGCTCATCAAGCAACTACAACAACAACAATATACCCAGTGTATTCCCACATAGTGGGGTCTGGGGAGGGTAAAATGTACGCAGTCCATACCACTTATCGCGCAACTATTGCAAAGAAAAATGCATAATGAAACGAGCTGTCATTGGCTCGTGTATTCGAGTACCTGATAGCTGCCTATGACATGAACAACCACCATTAAGTTAGCAGCTGCAATAAGCCAGGATGGCCTTGCAAGTCCCACGAGCACGTTGTCCTTGACATCTTGGCCAAACGCCCAGTAGCCGATGAATGCAACAGGGAAATAGCAGAGGGCATTGACAAAATAAGCCCATACAGCACCTTTCCACATTGGTACTTTTGAAGGCTTTTCAGGTGTTGATGGAATTGTAGCTTGTATCTCAAGGACCACGGCGTGCCCTGCATAGGCAAATGAAACTTGGCCTAGCGCGTTGAAGACGCGGAACATGGAGTCTATTGGAGTTGTCTTCTTGTACGCGTAGCTCACGTTAGGGACTCTGCCTTTGCTTACACAGCCAACCCATGCTATAGTTGAATAGCTGCAGCACACCGATAAAAACATCCCAATTGAACTTTGTTAGCATCAATTTTGTAACATCTAATCTAATCTATGTCGCTAGGACTCCCTCAAAATGTTTCTGCACCTGTGTCAGATCCTCCAAAACCATCCACCACAACATTTTTGAGAGTCCGAACAACATACCTTATTAGGCTAATCTTAAAAGGATAAAACAACAACTACAACGACATATCCAGCTTAATCCCACAAGTGGGGTCCGAGGAGGGTAGTGTACGCAGACCTTACCCCTACCTTGGAAAGTAGAGAGGCTGTTTCTTGATAGATTCTCGACTCGCTAGTCTTAAAGGATGTAAAAAGGGCAGCCCGGTGCACTAAAGCTCCCGCTATGCACAGGGTTCGAATAAAGGGCCCCACCTCAAGGGTGTATTGTACGCAGCTTTACCTTGCGTTTCTGCCAGAGGCTGTTTCCAAGGCTTAAACCCGTGGCCTCCTGGTCACATGACAGCAACTTAAACAGTTACTTGGGAGGGTTAAATGAGAAAAAAGTACCTTAGTGACATGATTGCAGCAGCTAATGAAACACCAGAAACAGAATTGAAATTTGGCAACTGTGAGAGAAAGAAATGAATGGCACCAAAGATGCAAATCCAATAGGATTGTTTAATTCTGGTGCAATTAGTACAAGCAATCTCCATGAATTTCTGCAAGCACTTTCCACCAGTAACCATGTACACAATGTCACAACCAACTTGAACAATCAATTGTTGTGGAAGCACTATCCATGCCCCAAGTTTTGGTCCAAAAACATGTTTTCCAAGATCCTTGTATCGATCGAAACGAACCCCGGGCACACATTCATGGAGCTGAATCATTTGCCACATTGTGTTCAACGTTATACACCATGATAAGATCATCACTACTGTCCCTGGACCCCTGATGAATATAACAAAAATAAATCCGACGAACACATGATTATGTAATAAAAAATTGCTCTCTGAGTTCCAAGTTTCCAGACGAGGTAGTCGCAAAATTTCAACATGGTATCAGAGTTGTCAGAGGTGCCTAGGGAAAGAATCAGGCCAACACGTACGGAAACATAGCTGAAGACATGATTGAGTTATAAAAAAGTGTTTTTTCTCATATATTAAGCTTTCAGATGAGATGATCACACAATACAATATGGTATCAGAGCAGACATGTTGAAAGGCATAACTAAGTAATAAAAATATGTTTTACGTCGCAACTTAAACTTTTAAACGAGATGATCATACAATTCAACGAAATTAAAGAATTTTCAAGGACCAATCCAACAAGAATATCATAGTTAATAAACCATTTAAGTACTTAGGGAAAAAAACAAGAAATTTTGCATGTTTAAATGTGTTTTCTGTCACAACTTAAACTTTTTTTAAATGAAATAATCACACAATTCAACAAGATCGGACATTTTTCAAGGATCAATCCAACAAGAACATCACAGTGAAAAAGCCATTTAAGTACTTAGGGAAAAAAAAACATAAAACCTCTGCATGTTCACGAGATGATCACACAATTCAACGAAATCAAACAATTTTCAGGTATCAATCCAACAAGAACATCATATTAAGTAAACCAAATTAGGAAAACTAAAACAACACAAAACTCTGCATGTTTAGTATATATACATACCATCCTAAGTAAGCCATGGCATAAGGCAGACTAAGAACACCAGCACCAACCATTGCAGTAACAGTATGGAAAGTTGAATACCACCATTTCGCTTCGCGAGGGGGTCCCTCTTCTCCCCATTTCTCATCTGATGGAACTTCCTGCAACATCAAAATTCATTAACAATCAAATTCTTAAAGTTCTATTCAAGAAAACAAGGTTGTAATATCAAGAAAATTTGCAAACAAGTTAACCTTTGGAGCTGGTGGAGGAGAAGATGAAACCATGTTTGCAAATGAAAGTTAGAAAGACAGACAAAGAATGTGTTTTGAGTTTCTTTGAGCAAACAAGAACAGGTATTTGTACTAGTTATTGTCACTGATACTTGAGTGGAAATAAAGGTTAAAACAAGTCACTTTTACTATCTGCTTTTGCTATTTGTAATTCTTAATTGACCAAAGAGTTTAATTTTTATAGACATAGGCATCTAGTACCTCCGAACTATGGCCAAAGTTGCTACGACACAGTTCACCTTTACAATTTTAGCATATTTTTGTCATCTTTCTATGCTGATGTGACACTTTTATTATATAAAATAGAGTCAAAGGTGTCACGTCAGCTAAAAAGGTTGACAAAAGGTGTCACGCTAGCTAAAAAGATTGATAAAAATACGCTAAAATTTAGTTCGGGGTAATAAGACACCCATGAAGTTGGACTGTGTCATAGCAAATTTGGTCATAATTCAGAGATACTAGATGCGTTACTCATTTTTATACACTGGCACTCGTTTTCGTGCTTCATATCTCAACTATCCAGTGTTGCCATTACAAACCTAAACTGTTAGCCGTTAGAGACGCTGGGTGGGCCCACCTTTATGGCGGTTTTCAGCTCGTATTGGATAGCTGAGGTATGAAACTCACGAACCCAAAAAATATACCTATATAACTTGTATCAAAAATAAAAATGCATCATACGAAGAATAAAATAACACAGCTATATCAAGATTATATATGAAATCCATCAATCACTTAAAGGATAGCTATAAGTAACGTTCATGAAAGTTGAAATTAGTACTCCCTCCGTTTCATAATAAATGAATTGTTAAATTTTGGTACACATATTAAGAAAAAAGCATTAAAGACATATTTAACACAATTTTCCATTTTTACCCGAAAAAAAAGAAAAAGTTTTCAAAAGTTAATTGATTGTCAAATCACAAGGGCAAATTTGAAAAAAAATTCAATGATTCACTTATTTTGAAACACTAATAAATACCTCAACAATTCACTTATTTCGAAACGGAGTGAGTAACTTGAAATATAACAATAGTTACATAGATCAGACCCTTTAAGAATCTTGTTGCACATGAAGACAATATATTTGACGAGTCCAAACAATATAAGTTCTTTACAAATCTTATTGCACATGTAGACAATGTATTTGACGAGTCCAAACAACATAAGTTGTTTACAGTATCATTATACTATATAGTACTTGAAAATCCATAAAGAAAATGTCAGAAATAAAGTACAACATTCAAGTTCTGTCTACCTAATATTAGTGCACATCTAACTAACTTCAAAAAAGAGATCACCAAAGGATGTGGTGCAGTGGATAGGGCTGCTCTTCTCTTAATTAGAGATCTCGATTCAAGCCTTGGATATGAAAAAATCTTTGATAGGAAGCACTACCCCCGAATGGAGGCCCTACCCGGCACGTATCTTGGGTCAGACTCTAATCAGGTACCGGACACAGGATAAAAAACAAAAAAAAATTCAAAAAAGAGAGATGACAACACTTTGGCTACTTTAGGTTCATATAAATTCTTTAATTAATTAAAGGTCAAGATTCTTGAACCCCATTTAATCTTGGGTTAATAATTATTTTGGTTCCTTATTAATAAATTTCAATTTTAATCCTTGTGATATATAAATACAAATGTCCATGACACCGATCCATCACTTAATTATTGTTACTTCAGGTTTGATAGTAATATAGTTTTAAAAAGGGAAAAATGTTCAATATATACCCAAATTTTAGTGAAATTTGTTATATTACACCTGAACTTTGTGGGGTCCTATCACCCCTGAACTATTTATTAGTATATTTTAGTGATATTTATAAGCTAATAAAAAATAAAAAATGCTAAAAAAAATTTAAAAGAGAATTTTGTTCAAATAAGTATCAATAAAATATGATAATAAATAGTCTAGGTTGCCATAGGACTCCCGTAAAGTTCCGACGTGTAACAACAAATTTCGTCAAAGTTAAGATATATTTGAGAATATTTTCCCTTTTAAAAACAATTGAAATATAACATAGTTCCTGTAATAAGGGATCAAATAAACTATACATTTATGAAAAATTAAAATGAGAATTTATCAACGGAAAAGGGCCTAAAATGCCCTTCAACTATATAAAATGATGTAAAAATGCCCTCCGTCTACCTATTGGGCCTAAAATGCCCTTCACATCTACCTATTGGGCCTAAAATGCCCTTCAATTATGTAAAATGGTGCAAAAATGTCCTCCGTCTACCTATTGGATCTAAAATGCCCTTCATATCTACCTATTGGGCCTAAAATGCCTTTTCTCAACAACCAACTAATACGACTATGTATATGTAATAATTTTTTTTAAAATGACTACGTATAGTTTAATCAAGATAAGTTGTGATATTATATAATTTATTTTTAAAATATAAAGGCAAAATAGCTCTAATAAATGGACGAAAAGGGCTTTTTAGGCCCAATAGGTAGACATGAAGGGCATTTTAGGCCCAATAGGTAGACGGGGGCATTTTTGCACTATTTTACATAGTTGAAGGGTATTTTAGACCCAATAGATAGACGTGAAGGGCATTTTAGGTCCAATAGATAGACGGAGGACATTTTTGTACAATTTCACATAGTTGAAGGACATTTTAGATCCTTTTCCGATTTATCAATAATCGTGAGACAAAAAAAACTATTATCCCTTTTCTTTATATGGAAAAAGAAACTATAAAGTTCCAATTTGGTCAATTTCATGTAAAGACTTAAAAGTGAATTTTTTTTAATATTTCATGACTTGACTAATGATGATTTTTTTTTAGTTGGTTGGTGATTTGTACCTATCTTGGCATCATTACAATGGTTAACTTTATAGATAAGCAATTTTATACCACATATAATCTATATAAAAAAAAAAAAGATTAGAAGATGTATGTTCATTAAAGGATGCTACATTTTTTGTGAAGTAGAGGATCTATACAAAACCAATCATGACATAAAATTAAATGAACATAAGGGGATTAATTTGACTATAAATTATTAGTTTATATAAAGTATATATTCAACCACAAGCCCCACACTAATAAAAAGAAAGATAAAAGCAAAGAATTTTCCACTATTAGAGGCTATGAAAAAAAATTAATATAAAACTCCCACTAAATCAGTATGCTTAGACAAAATTATAAGAGAATAAAACAGATGTACAAAAATAAAAGAGAAAAGGCTCAAATATGCCATTAGACTATTGGAAATGACTTTTTTATGCCATCAGTTAAAAGTTTGGCTCACTCATGTTATCGCCGTTACAAAATTGGCTTATCCATGCCATTAATTTTTAACGGTGGTTTTCCAAAACAGTTTTACCACGTGGCCTTTTATTAAGAGTCCACGTCATTAATTAAAATAAGAAAAAAAGTTCAAATATGCCATTAAACTATTAGAAATGGCTCATTTATGTCATCCGTTAAAAGTTCAGCTCATTCATGACATTGTCATTATAAAATCAGCTCACCCATATCATTACTTTTTAATGGTGGATTTTCAAAAACAGTTTTGTCATGTGGTCTTTTATTAGAGGTCCGCGACATTAATTAAAATAAATCAATATTAATTTCAAAATATCTTAGATCCATTAAAAACAACCAATTCATTTAACATAACCCGACCCACACCCATTAAATTTTTTTTCCTACAATAGCAACTATTTTTCTAATCAGAAAAAATAGTGATTAATGTATATCTTTTGGCTATTTCTAGTTGATTCTAAATCATTATAAATGCTATGCTTAACAAAAACCTCAAAAATTCTATCCTACAGTAATTGATTAGTTTTAATTCCCAATGAACGATTAGAGCAAGCAAGAAAAAGAAAGAGGCGTACCAATAGAACTTCTCCATTCTTCCATCACGAATTAGGGGAGTATACATTATTGAAGAAATCATTTCCAAGTAACGACTTAAAAGAAGTCTGTCATCCCAATTATCCCGCCACGCATATGGAATAACTTCTTCCGTAACGAATTAGTGAAGCATACATTGATGAGTTGGTTTTGTAACGGTTATGGCATGAATGAGCTCAACTTTTAACTGGTGGCATAAATGAGTCATTTCTGATAATTCAGTGGCATATTACTCTCACCATCCCACTTTATCTGATATAGTTATATTATTCAAAGAGTTCAAGAAATTATTTATAATTAAGATTTGTTATATGTAATTTAAATATTTTTAATTTTGAGTTATTGTAATTATTATAGTACTTTCTATTTGGTTTCTAAATATGTTGGTTTTATTTCAAAAAATTTGAAGATTCTATGAGAGACGGCTTGATATATGACCTCCACGTCACATTACAACAACTTTAATTACCAGTTACTCTAAGACTTTCGTTTAATTTAAATATTATTATATTCCAATTCACACTAGAAAATTAGATAATTAATTTTTCATACATTGAATTGGCTCACATATAATGAGACGTAGAGCTTAATATATAAGCCTCCCATCATATCAATATCCATATACAAAATTAGAAGGGAATAAAACAGATATAAAGAAGGGGAAAAAAGGAATAAAGCCATATATTCTCATAACAATATAATATAAAAATTGATTGACAGTAATTATAAGAGAAAAAGGCATTAGTTACAAATTTTAAAAGTCAATTTAATTAATAGTTGCATAAGAAAGTAAGAATAACCAAAAAAATAAAAAATCATATAAAGCATAAACAGGTTGCATGCCAAAAGAAAGAAACAAAAGGGAGAACAAAAAATAACCAATAAAATGTGATGTCACGATCTGATTTAGTGATCAATAAAGTGAATAAAAATTACGTGACATTAGTATTCAAATTTCGATCGAAACAAAAAAAAATGCTATAGATAATTTCTTCCAATTTGACAAATCGTTAGATTAAAAGTGGACTAATTTATACTAAATAATTCCAAAATACAGAGAATTAAATACAGAAGTTAAAAAGAAACGACATTTATTATACAAACAAAAAAAACATCTTATATATACAATATACGTAATTTTTTAGCAAAAAAGATTCGAATAAATTCTTTTTTTGCCCCTTAAGCTCCGCCCTTACTTGTGAGACATATATATACAACTAATACTATAAAGGGTCGTTTGGTGTGAGGTATAAAGTATAATAGTTTCGCGATAAAGTGCAAGCTTATTTTATCCCACGTTTAGTTGGAGGTACTAGCTAGTAGTCATGAGATCATTTATCCCTCCATTTATGTCATACTGATGAGATAAATTATCTCATGTATATGATAGGATAACTAATCTAGGGATAATTCTTTCCCGACCAAATTATCCCTATGAACTCGTTTAGTTGGGGAAACAACTTTCACTGGATTGATTATTCCGGAATTAGTTATTCCGGGATTGTTATTCCATCGTTAATGTAGGATAAAAATAACACTACTATTCCAGAATAATTAGTTCTACGATTTTTTCCCAATCAAATATGAAATAAACTCATTCTAAAATTAGTTATTTCTTACCTCTCACACCAAACGAACAAAAATAATCGAAGTACGCACAAACTTAGTCAAGTATCAATTAAAAAAACAAGACAAGAAAAAGAAAAAAGAAGACATAGTGATGGTAGTGATTAACAACCTTAGGTAATGTCAGATGATTTTCTTGAGCAGTTGAGGCCATTGCTGTAAGAAGAAATTGTTGAGTAAATATTTCCAACTAAATTTTTCTTCAATTTTTTTCTCTTTATTTTTTCTTAGTCATAAATAACAAATTTATTATTATGCACTTGTTTCTATGAAGTACTTATCAAATTACAGTTTGTTGAAAGTTGGTAGTATTAAATTCACATAATTTAACATTTAATGATAGTGTCATCTAACAGAACTTAATTGAAATGTGTCATACCAAATTACTATAGGATGTTTTAGGGGTCAACTTTTAATTAGTAATCCATCCATAGCATTTTAATTATCACTTTATCTTAAAAATATTATTCCAATATAATTTTCATTTTTAAATTCAAAACTAAGATTGACAACTGTTTTCTAATTTCGACTATGCTTTTAATATTAAAGAAACAATTCTTCTTAATACTGCTCAATTTTAAAAAGAAAGTAATAAATAGAGGTAACTCTTTTTCTTAATGGTCATGAAAAAAAGTTAAAACAACGATCAAAATGAAATAGAAGGAATATTAACAATATATTATTTTAAGATTTAATACGTAGTCAGTCCTTTAAACTTGTTAGATTATTTCATGTAGACACTTGAATATAGCATTGTTCCAATTGAACTGCTCAACTTAGAGTACAGTGTTCAGTTAGACATTTTTTATTTGAATTTCGAAAAAGTTTTTGCGCGTGTTTATATTTGTCTCTTAGATAAATAAGTTAATTAGATAAAACATATCATCATCTCTTCTAGTTATACACATTAACTTCAAGTAGAAAATATATCAAATGATAAAAAGAAGAAAGTATGAAAGAATAGTAACGAAGCACTGCAAAAAAATTTTAAATATGAGAAGTCTCCCTTGAATTCGAAAAGAAGAAAATGAAGAATGGAAATGAAATGAAATAAAACGTTTCTAACTTTAAAATTTTTTGAAATAATTTTTGAGAAATTACTTTTGCTAGTATTAAAGCATCAATTTATGCTTAGCCAAAATTTCAAATGAATTTTTGAGGAAAATTTATTTATTTTTCCTAAAAAATAAATGTTTGGCTAAATACCCCTACAAAAATTCCTTTTAAGAAAATAGACACTTTATAACTTTTAAAAAGCTTGACCAACTATACAATAATAGGGAAACACAATAATAAATATTTGGTGGAACTTGTGCCTAGAGAAATGAAATTGACCATGAAAGCTGCACTATATGAACACTTATTAAGAGCTTTAATTTAATTTAGTTGATCACTTTTTAAAATTATTTTTTGGGTATAATAATCCAACATGTGAAGGGAGTTGTATTTGTGATTTGTCTTTAGAAGAAAGTTGGGCATTCATCAAGTTCAATTTTCATGAAAATAGAAGTAACATATTCAAGTCGTGGTAACTCTCGTAAAAATACAAAATGAGATTATGTAAAATAAATTTCTATAATTCGATCCTTCTCCAGACTCCACGCATAACTGAAGCTTTATGTATCAAAGTTGCCCTTTTTATGTTCAATGTTCATTCAAAAATCAAGGCAAACCTTTTTTTTTTTTTAATTTTATTTGAGAAGGCCCTCTAATAGGTCTGGTTTACTCAATACTCACACATAATAAACATACATGTATGTGTGCATATTTCGACCATATTGATAAACTAGTTAGTTGATTGATACACAACTAAAATGGCTCTTAAAAGTAATATTATTTCATTTCAATTGAATAGTTAATATTGGGGGCACTATTAGGCTCATCTTTCTGAGTCTGAGCTATTGAACTTCTCCCAAGCGAATCAATAATGATTGTGAAATATATATTCATAAATATAAAAATTAGATAATGAACGTCCTTTTTTCTTTCTTATGTTCTATTTAAAAACAAACCTTTCGAGTATTCCACAATATATTTTTATGTCACGATTTACTAGTTTTTCCTTTTACTTTTTGTGTTCCAAATTCAAATCTTACTGTCCTTTTTATCTGAACATTACTACTATTGGATTGCATTAATACAAGACGTATTTGATTAACTTACCTTTACATGATCTTAAAATGAGTGATTAATTACTACGTTCATAGGGTAGTACCGTTCAGAGGCGGAGCAAAAATTTGAAGTTTACCGGTTCAGGATTCTAGTATGTTGAAGTTATTGGGTTCTAAATACGCCAGAATGAGACAATACCATTAAAATATCACCAGAAAGAGTGTCAGTAAGGTGGCTCTACGATGATAGATCCTATGTTATAAAGAGAACCTGAAAAAAAGACAGCCCCGTGCACTAAAGCTTCCGCGATGCGTGGGGTCTGAAGACGGGCTGGACCACAAGGGTCTATTGTACACAGTCTCACCTTGCATTTCTACAAGAAGCGTTTTCAAATTGGACAGCCAATTATACTCCACTCTCAGTTTTGCAAGTATCTTTCTTCATGGAAAAAAAAAAAGGAGACCCAAATATGATGTAGCTAAGTACAAGGAGTTTCAGCTGCTTTAGTCTTATTGTAATTTCTAATTGTCTAGTTTTATAGTTCATCGTCACTGTCCTCAATTAAAATGACCTCTGGTAAATTTGGAAGTACCGGTGGTGAAGCTCGAGTCTGAGACACAAGTTGTGAACTTTCAGTGACTGGCATGTATGCTCGATCCACAGTTGTCGTGACTACTGGTAGCTGTTGTCGCAACATCAGCCTTGACGGTTGTGCAAGCAGTGGTCGCTGATCCTGTAGTTGTGCAGTTGCTCCAGCAGCGGCTGTGCTCGCTGCTGCTGCTGTAATTGAGGACGAGGTGTTGCTCGCATCTGCTGATTGGGTGTCGTTGGCCTCAACACCGTGTTCTGAAAAATCCGAAGGTCCATGAATTCGATATATCACAAAAATGCAGCTCCATTTAAATGATCGTCTAAATCAAAAGATTCTATGAATGTCGAGGGTTCTCACCTCAGAAGGCAAAAGAAATCCATTTAAGCGGGTAGTCTCATCAGAAACTTCGAGGATCAGTCTCTGTGATGGTAGTGAAATTACTGCACTCTAAACAATTTATAAAGAGAACAATGTCAGATGAGATTTCGGACTAAAAGAACTGCACAAAAACTACTTATAAAGTATAGCATATATCTATCTATCTATCTATCTATCTATCTATCTATCTATCTATATATACGCGAGAGAGAGATGCATGGATCGTCCACACTCACCTGAAAGGAAATAAAAAAGAAACATGGCAAACGGCAGAGTCGCACAATAATTTCAGAGGATAGTTCAGAGAACAGCATGCAAATGCACATGTATACTATGAGAATGCTCTTCTATTATGAGATAATAAAATATTGGTGTTCATATAGAATTAAGTTTTATTAGTTTTACTTCAATAACTTTAACTAATCGAAATACATATATACTTTATATGCCGTAATACACATTTATTGGCCGTACCCACACTTGGATCCATACTGCCGAATCCTAAAACTTATGTGATGAAGAATCTGATCTGTAGATTTGCAGTTAGATCGGATACCCGCACCCAAGTCCGAGCAACATAGGAGACAACAATCCATTCCCTTAACCAGTGGATTGTACATCTACTTTTATGCACACAATTATATCAGTCACCAGCTCCAGCTGATTCGATCGGTGTATAAGGTATTCTATTCCACTACAGTCGAACACTATTTACTGTTAAAAGCGTCTTCGAATGGATTATACGTCTACTTTTATGCACATAATTATAATAATTGCGTGGAAACGTAATACACATCTTGTTGATAAATCAGTAATGCTTCTGAATGTTATAGCATACACTACCCGAGAGTAAGACTACCAACTTCAGATGATCCATCATGAACAAGAATTTCACACCTATGCCATTCTTGGCCTGTATGGGTGCAACTCATACGATCATTACACGGAGATGCCATAATTCATACTAGGAGCCTTAGACTTTGTTAAGAATCAGAAAATTAACAATACGGAAAGAGCCTACTCCTTGTAAATATTGGACAAGTGTAGAATCCCTATAATTGTGTAAATAGAGTAGAATTACTTTCTTTCCTTTTCCGGATTACTTGTAAAAATTACATAAACTCCAACATGATTGAGGGAATAAGCAACCAAGCAATCCATTCTCAAATCTTTCTTCACCTGGTATGGAAGCCTCTAAGATCTCGGTAAAGACTCAAATAGCTTCCACTATTGGCTTGGCGTGCAGGCCAAAGTGTCCGCCCAATGATTTCTTCTTCCTTTTGCATTTAACACAGTTCTATCACTCAGGTGATCCTTATAGTGCCACTATTTTGACGCCCGACCATGCTACTTTCTATGTGATCAGTGTCCTCCCCTGATCTTGAATTTACATCATCGCCCAGGATTTGAATCCCTACTCTAAAAATTTGTCTATAAGAGTCAAGGACTTGAGTCCCTACTCTAAAAGCTATTTCTCCATTCGCTGAAAACTCTACTCTAGAAATTCTTTCTCCCTACCCTAAAAATTCTCTTTCCCTCTTCAATTACCTTTTCCTCTAATTCTTTTTCTTCTTAAAAGAAATTTCGCTCTAGTCCAAAAGTTCCATCTTAAATTTAAAACAAAGGACTATTTCCTTCTCCCCAGGAAAACAGAATATTTTTCTCATTATCACACAAAAAAACCAAGGTAGTTTCTTCTATCTATTCCCCAAAACAGGTGGTTCAGACCGATGGAACAGGAATCCTACCTTCACTGGACACAAGGATAGAACACCTCTTCCATTACCCATGAAGATTCGAATCTAGTGTTTCTTGAAAGAAAGAAGCATGTAGTAGATTGTCATTTTATTTGGCAAAAGATTGGCACATTGTGACATGTTTCGTCAACTCAAATGATCAATTAGTAAATATTCTTAGAAGTTACTTTGTGGCTCCAGAATTGAGTATATTTAGCAAGTCAAGAGCATACGGCAAATAGTCTCCAACTTGAAGGGAGTGTTAAGAATTAGGAAATTATTAATATGGTAACTGGAAAAGTTGTTGACATGCGACCAGGAGGTTACGGGTTCAAGCTTTAGAAACAGCCTCCGACAAAAATGCAAGGTAAGGCTGCGTACAATACAAACTTGTGGTGGGGCCCTTTCCCGGAACCTACGCATAGCGGGAGCTTTAGTGCAACGGGCTGTCCTTTTTTTTACTTAATATGGCAAGAGCCTATTACTTGTGAATCTATAATATATTAAAAGTGTGAAGACCCTTCGAAAAGTGATTTGAACTTTTTGCCCTTCATTAAAAGATTCTTCTCTAGACAAAACAGTCTTTTCACTATTTTCTTCAATTTATTATTTAATTATTATTTATTAACTAGACTCCTAAAATATATGGGACTCTTAAAATATATGAAAAGAGAATCAATTAATATTTTTCTTTGTACTGATCAATTAAAAAAATACTCCTAAAATATGATAGAAAAAATACTCCATAGAAATTTCTATATATTGACCTCTTTATCGTATTATTTTTTCCATACAAACTTTTCAATTAATTCCTTTCAATAATTTAGCCTCGAAGAATTCTCAAATTTCAAATGAAGACCATCACCACTGTTGTGCTTAAGCTAGATTTGCATGGTGGAAACATGCTAGAAAAGTTGAACAATCCATTCGTCAATTTAAAGGTAATTCATTTTAATTAATTAAACATCATTATGTGTAGATTAGTTAACAAGAAATTTTTGGTAAAGATTAGGTTTAATCAAAAGATGAATGTCGATCGGCTTAACAAATTTTTTGGTAAAGGTTAGTTTTAATTAAATAAATTCTCCAAAAGATGTTGAATTTAATTATTGTATTTATCTTTATTATTTAAACAAATATCCTATTTAGTGTAATATTTAAACTCAATAAGTGAGGTAACAAATATTCTATTTAGTGTAATATTTAAACTTAATGAGTAAGGTACACGCGCGAGGCGCGTACACCTAAACTAGTATAGAAAAGGTGTAGAATCTCTGTTTGTGTAAATAGGAGTAGGAATTACTTTCCTCTCCTTTTTAAGATTACTTGACAATATTATATAAACCCTAGCATGCTTGAGGGAATAATCAAACTGTTAGAATATGAGTAGGAATAGGAATAGCATATAAAATCCTTCTTGGAAAAGGATTGTAATGTAGTGTCCTATTAGAAAAAGGATTGGAATGTATTGTCTATAAATAGGGTCTCAATGTAATAATGTAGTTACACTATTCAATAATATTTTTCTCCATTAATTCTCACATGGTATCAGAGCTTCCACGATCTTGGTAAAGAATCAAAGAGTTTCCGCTGCCGGCGGGTGGCTATAATCTATATATGCCGCCCGTCTGGCCAATGATTATGTTAGCAAAAGTTGGGTCACTGACTCACTGTGTATCTTTCTAGTGACTATTTTCTCATATCTTTGCGTAGTACCATGCATCTGTCCGGTGACTACTTTTTCATATCTATTTTTCTTAGCACCGTACTTCTTTTCGGTGACTATTTTCTCATATCTGATTTGCGTAGCATCGTGCATCTTTCTGGTGACTCCTCAGATTTAATTTACATAGTTCCGTACGTTTTTCCAGTGACTCCTCAGATCTTTTTCAATAGGGTCGTGCCATCATTCCGACCCTACCCATATAATTTCTTTTCCAGTAGGATTGTGCCGTCATTCCGACCCTACACATATTTCTCTTTTTCAGTAGGGTCGTGTCATCATTCCGACCCTACCCATATACTTTTTTTTCCTCATATTGTAGTCACTTTTTAGCCATCAAATCTAATAATCCGGCGGGTGAGCATGTTTCGGCTAAGTTTCCGGTGATTTTCATGTTCAAGATCTACTTGTCTCTTGATTTCGAGATGACCCGTATAGTTTATACCAGTTTTCGGCAATTTTCCAACGACACATCGACTTTACGGCAATATTTACTACTTTTCGGATCATTTTTTCAGTTTGTTCCGTTTCAATTGAGGTCTCCCAGACGTCCAAAGCAGTCTTTATCAGTTTTCTTGCAGATATCTTCACCAAGTCCCTCACCGATTCTCATATTAGTTACATCCATAACAAGCTTGGTATATATGTTTTCTATGCACCAGCTTGAGGGAGAGTGTTAGAATATGAGTAGGAATATGAATAGCATATAAAATCCTACTTGAAAAAGGATTGTAATGTAGTGTCCTATTAGGAAAAGGATTGGAATGTATTGTCTATAAATAGGGCCTCAATGTAATAATGTAGTTACAGCATTCAATTCATTCTTGAATCCCTTTTTTTTTTTTTTAAACGAACTTAACGTTACCTCTTACTGACTAATATTCTAGCATAATGAATCATAACTGAAATCGGTTCGTTCTCTACTTGCAAAACCTTTAAGACTTGTGAACACTTACTTGGTTCCCTTCTTGCAGCTGGTTAAAAAGTGCATGCGGTCCCATTGACAAAAAAACTAGAAGATTTGTCCTTTCAGTGCGCGGCCTAACACTTGCATAAATGTGACAAAATTTCAGGAGCTGTAACATGTACTTTGCATGACTGAACAGGAATATCAATAACTGACAAATGTAGAAATCCAACAAGATAATATATTTGGCTCAGAAAAATTACCGTTCATTCATATGCTCTTCAGAAATTACGTGCTCAATTAGCATTGTTGGGGGCCAATTTGCAGCAAGCCTGGGACAAAAAACAAAAAAAGAAAAATCAGTTCAAAGTATTAACGTAGTGAGCAATTTGAAAATTTTATGGTTGCGCAAAGAAGACATCAAGATAGAAAAGGAGGAATAAAAAGGCAAAGTTATAGATAACCCAAGAAATTAAGCTTGACATGATGGAATCCATGTATACTTGACCAAAAATAGGACAAAATGGAAAGAACTTATATAGGTGATACCAATTAGTTAAGAATTTATTTTAGTTGTGTTAGTGATACCAATTAGTTGAGAATATATCTTAGTTATGTTAGCGATACTAATTAGCTTCATTTGAGATAGTAGTATGAACTATGTACACTCTACCCTCCCCAAATCCCACTTTGTGGGAATATACTGGGTATGTTGTTGTTATGTTAGTGATACCAATTAGTTGTACTTTGGATGCCGGAATTCCTATGAACAATCGATGGTGGGGGATGGTAGCCAATAAAAAGGAGCCAGTCTTTAATAGGAGCTCAACAACTCCAAATATCAAAATATAAGTTTAAAGTTTACGCATGAAGTAGCTTTGGAGATATAACCATGAAGACCAGACATTACGGAAAGAAGTGATTCAGCACAAATAGGCCAAGTTTTACAGTGGTGCATCAATGAAGCGGCAAATACTTGTGGTGCAAGGGTATGGAGAACAATTAGAGCCTTGTGGTTGACTTTGAAGGCAAATGCTCATTACAATATGGGCAGGGATGACAAGATCCTTTCCTTGAAGGAGAATTGGAGTGGACAGGGGGCATTGCAAGCTCTATTTCCTGGATTATTTTCTATTTTCCCCAATCCTGAAATCGGAATAGAGGAGATGTAGTCTCCACAGGGATGGAGTTTATATTTAGATGATTGTTAAATGAACTGGGAAATAACCTGGGTAGCAGAATTGTTGACAATGATTGGTGGGTGGATTTGAACGAATTGGCACAACAATTTCCTCTATCCAGTCAACCAAGTTGATAATATGCAAAGTGTAGCTGAGAACCTACGATGCCAAATAGCTTCACCTAATAAATATCTTGGCATGGCATTGGGAGCAACAGGGGGGTTACTACCGTAGCAATCAACTTAAATTGTAAACGTTGGATAGTTAAAGCAAGCATTAATGAAAATGTAACTTACGATTCAGAAGCTGAAGCTCTCATGTAGCCCTGCCACAAGAGAAAATAAACCACAAGATCTTACTCAATCAGCAAGGAATCAAATAAACATTTTAGAGCATGAAAATGGAATTTCACTAGTTTTTTTTTTTTTTTTTTTGAAAAAAGTAACTGAGCAATCCCTGAGGGTCACTGGCTCAAGGTTTGAAACTCGGTGGATAATGAGTCGGACCCTCTGTCCTTCTCCACTTAAATACCAGGCCTTTGTCTGGAGCAAGGTTCAAATGCGTGATGTGTGCCTAGACTACACATCATGCATTGTGCGCTTACCATTAGACCAAAGCCTTGGAATCAAAACTACATAACACCTCAACACACTACTTTATATATCAAATGAAAATTGGAGTGCCATCCTGTGGGTTTTAAAATTTAACAACGAAACTATTAAAAGGAAATAATTTCTAAATACCGACTTCCCACGCGACAAATTTAAACATACCTGTAGTCTCACAACAGGTTCACTCAATCTCGGTACATATAAGTCCCCTTGAAACATTTTCATCATAAAGTTAGCAATGCTTCATCAACATCAGGTTAAAACGCAATCGCCTGCAGTTAATCTCTAAGGACAACTATTGGAACCAAAAAGAATAAACCATGTGGATGACTAAAAAGGTTCACCAAAAGTTGAATTGAGAAACATACACTGAAAATATATCTGAATATATAGCAATAACAAGCAATATTGTCAATAACTTGAATTCATGCAATTCATAAGGAAATAACCATACTAAACACATTCTGCTGTTCATAGTTGTGCTATGAGAACCCCAAAGTTCTACGCTGTTGGTTCTTTACCAGTCCTTATTATAGTTTCTTGGAAAGTCAGCGCTAACAAAGGTTTCTTTACCTAAAAAACAAAGTACAGGACCATTTAAAACATCCTATTTCTCCCTAACAAAAAGGAAACGAATTAGGTAATTGACAAAAGTTTGGTTACGATGCAAGTAAATAAAACTGAAGTAACATCATGCAGAAATAGTACAAGTCGTTTTTTGCAATGCATATGAAACAACTCTTAGCACCTCTCCAAATTGTCAAGGAAGATTAGGTCATTAGAATAAGCATAGAAGATTATAGAAAGCATCATATTTTAATAGAAAAAGTAAGATGCCTAGCATTATCTCTGGTTCAACAAAGAAAGATATATGGCACTTTCTGACTGTTGACTTTCTTGATGTGCCAAAAAGCCTGTTAATCATGTCTTGCTCATAGTACTTGAGCCTTCTCCACTTTGCCATCTTATGATGTTAACTACCTTTGGTTTGAGTGTCTTCTTAAAAACTACTTAGTTTAATATTCATATTTTACCAGAAAAAATCAGGACTCATCCAGGGGTGTAGGACTATAAGCTTAAACCTCATCTTGCAACTTTCATTTTTACGTATTGTTCAATAATTTATCCCACGGACTTGGAAGCATAATAGATTGCATTTTGCATGGTGAACCCCCTCCCTTCCTCTCAATGTGCCATCCTCTGGTTTCTCAGCTTTATTTTCTGCTAGCTTATACTGTTCATAATCCAAAACAAAATCTCGACACTGAGTCACTAATAAAAGAAAGTTGAACTGGGACAGACAAAAGAATCAATTCAGACTTTACAAGAACAAATCCCCAGATATTGATGGATGAAAGTTGGACGTAATAATTGCACGGGTGGTGTCAGGAAATGGAGCAAGACATTAGCAGTCAATTGAAACCTTCAAAGTGACTTCAGGAAAGCCCCTTAAAAGATTCTGTCAGTAGTCAACACAGATATGTGCAGTAAACAACAAACCTCTATCACCATACAGATCTTTCGGCTTATAGAACTCTGTTGTTATACTACAATGACGACAAGGTCACACCAAATAATAGAAAATTCTTGAAATTTTTCTTTTTTTTTCAATAGTAACACGTCTTATTCTAATCCATATGCTTTCCAGATCACTGCAAGAAGAAAAAATAACCACTACATAGAGTTTTAGGCGCATCCAATGTAGAATTGACATCACAGATGGTAGCGCTGATCAATTTATGAATCACAAACTTATTTATCTTAAAATCAAGGTACCAACTATCAGCATAAAAAAATCAGGAAAAAACTAAATATGGCACACTCTTTAAAATAGTTCAAATTTAAGTCCTATCTGCCATACAGATTTTGGCGTTACCTCCCAGAATTTGACGTAACTTGATTGGGCTAATGGAAATGTAACCGATGTTTGCTGATGAGATAGAGACATGTTAGCCTCTCCAGTGTTATTCCTGCCAAGAGGCAATATTCCAGACTGTCCTTGTCGAGTCATCCTCGGAGTAGGCATCATCGTGCCAATTCCCGAAAGGATACCAGTACCCATTCCCCTCGGCACATTCTGGTGCCTGCCTCTCCTACTTTGCATCATTTGAGACCTAGGAAAATTTTCAATCATTACAGGTGCTGTTTGACTACCCGCACCAATGTCTCGATGGTTATTACTCAACAATGGGGAAATGCAAGGGTTTGAATTCCCAGACATGTGAGCCTCTGCACTGTTATTCCTGCCAAGAGGCAATATTCTAGGCTGTCCTTGTTGAGTCCTCTCTGGATTAGGCATCATAGTGCCAATTCCCGAACGCATACCGGTACCCATTTCACTTGGCACATTCGGGTGCATGCCTATTCCGCTTTGCATAATTTGACACCTAGGAAGATTACCTTCACTCATTACAGGTGTTGTTTGATTGCCTGCACCAGTGCCTCCTTGGATATTACTCAACAGTTGGGAAATACAAAGGTTTGAATTCCCAGACGTACTGGGAGCCATTGAAGTTAGTGATTCAGGAATGGAGTTTTGATTTATCGGATCAGTTCTGGCACATGGAGCAAACCCACTCATTGATGTGACACCTAGTTGCCCGGACGTTAATACAGTAACAGGGGTTTGAGCTATCTGACTAGTTCTGCCAAATGGATCAAACCCAGTCATTGATGTGACACCTTGTTGCCCAGATATTAATACAGATGGAGCAGCAGGTATAGCAGAAGTCACTCCATTCAATATTACAATATTTGCAGCTGCACCAGTAAATGGACCTAAGGACTGTGTCATCACACTGACAATAGGTGTTGTTGGCTTAGTATTTTCATTATCCGGGACCATCTCCTCAAAAACAGAAATAGGCAAACCACTTTGTGAGACGGCGGCGACTTGAGAAGTAGGAATCCGTGGAGGTGCAGGTCCACTAACAGAGGTTACCATGAGGGGCTCCTGAAGAAATATGTAATAAGATCATGACATCCACAATGCTTTATGGAGTTATAGCAAAGCAAACACCTCATCCAAATGACAAGCAAAGAAACAAGTTATTGAAGCTTACAATATTTACCATTGCAGCAGGAATACTTCCAGCTGAAATTGGTTGTTGATTCATAACTGAAAGGTACATGGAAAAGAGTCACAGCTCCTTCAACAAAACTCAGTGAATCACCAATATATCATAGGATGCTCTACATGAGATTTATGAACCAAATACTATCGACACAGAAGCAGTCTACATATGTTGAAAAAGATATTGATTAATTTGGACTTGCATTAATTTGTAAGTGAAAAGTAAGACTGTATTCAAGCAGAAATACAACTCAACCCAACTTCAGAAAAGGACAAGATGAAATTAAGGGGAGAAAAAGGTCCATCTACTTTTATGTCTCAAGCAACTGAGACAAGGAGATAGACATATATTAGCCACGCTTAGCAATAGAGGAACTGTATCCACAAAGCAAGCAGTCATCTACCTAACAGGTCTAGCTCAACATCAGCAATTGAAATAAATTAATCAGCAACAGCATAAGGAAGAACAAAATGGAAATAATTAGTGCTATTGCTATTTAGTATTATCATTTGGTTTTTAAACCCAAATTATATCCGACTAATAAAATTTTCCAGAAGCGTGAGATATACTGTGGTATTTCTGACTTCACTACGGTGTCAAATGATTGGTCTATTTCACAGCTCGCCCGACCCTTGCAGATGCAGTGCAGCATTGCATTGGTCTATTTCACAGCTCGCCCGACCCTTGCAGATGCAGTGCAGCATTGCTCCCTTTCACTTATGCATTCAATTGTTGACTTATCCTCTAGAGGGTACTTCTCATTTCATATTCACAAAATAATCTTCTTTCAACACTAAAAGGACATCTAAAATGAATCAGGCATATCTATAATGTAACACTATCCAGAGAAAACACTCATACCAGGCATGTAATTTTTAATTTTTATTTTTGATCAAGTGGAAGTATTTTCATTCATAAACATGACCAAAACGGCCGTATACACAATACACTACAAAGTACGATTCTCTACAAACTCCATCCAATTCTCTAAAAGCAAGGAACTTAATATTTACACCAAAAGAAAATAAGGGAGCGGAGACTACTCCTCAACTCCAAGAAACTCGACTCTACACGATCGGAACCATGTTCCAGGCCCCTTCGTCTTCTCCTTCCTCTCCTACTCTTCCAAATAAGCATCAGATCTTTCACAGTTCTTGGCATTACCCAAGAAGTGTGATACCATCTAAACATATCCCACCATAATCTCATAATAAACCCACAATGTAGAAGAAGGTGATTCACGAAGTTCCAGAATTTGCCTGACCTGATGGATTAGAAGTTGCTGTTGGCCCGGAAACTGGAGGCACCGAAGACGTATCCATTTCAACCAGGCTCTGGTTTGATGCCAAACTTTCCATTTCAGTGTCACTGAAAGCAGCACAAGCCTCGCTGAAATCTTCAGAAATTAATACAAGAAAATTCGGATTCTTAGACGTATCAACGGGCGGGTCAGCTGTTTGCGAATTACGTTTTCCCTGAATCAAGACAAGTTCACACTTAGTATAGGCAACTAAAATGATGGGCAATATGCTTCCTACTTCAAATCACCAGCACTAAAACTCAACCAGGTTAGTATTTGCATGCCAAGTCAGCAGCATTTAAATTTATTCTTCTGAATGAGGATCTAAAGACAGAAATCACAACTTAGTATGTCAAGCAAGAATATTAGGATGGGGAATTTCAAGATAACCACCGAGAAATCAATAACTTATCCATAATGACCTAAAAGAGTTCGCAACATCTATTGACCACTTATACTTTTTAGCAAGTTGTCACACTTCCCCATGATGAAGCTGGACATTTCTCCACTCCTATGGGATGTTTCACATTCTCAATTTTAGATAAAAGAAAGCATCATTCTCTCAACGGTGACGGGAACCTACTTTCTGGAGCACTTGGTAAATCTTACTTGTGTTAAACAAGCACAATAAGTTGACAAAATTGGGACTATAAACTTCACCATAGATCACCTCTCTATTAAAGACAAAGAAAAGGGTAGCCCGGTGCATTAAAGCTACCGCTATGCGCGGTGTCCGGGGAAGGGCTCCACAAGGGTGTATCGTACGCAGTCTTACCTTGCATTTATGTCAGAGGCTGTTTCCAAGGCTTGAACCCGTGACCTCCTGGTCACATGGTAGCAACTTTACCAGTTACTCCAAGGCTCCCCTTCTCTCTATTAAAGACAAAACAATAACAAATTATAATGTCGTGTAAACTATAAAATAGTGGTGGAGCTAAGTTGAGTAATTGAATGCCCTTTATTGAAAAAATGTACTATGCAAATAGGAAAATAATGATTTTTTTTTGGTTATATGTAAGTTGTGGAATAGTTTGTGGCAGAAATGCAAGGTAAGGCTGCGTACAATATACTCTTGTGGTGGAGCCCTTCCTCGTGACCCTGCGCATAGCGGCAACTTTAGTGCACTAGGCTTCCCTTTTTATATAAGTTGTGGAATCCCCTTGATATAAGGAAAAAAATCCAGTGAAGCTTGCAACAACATTCTAATATTGCTATAGATCACAAGTTCAAACCCCAAAAAGACATTTTATTGTTTTCTTGAATCCCCTGGGTATAAATTCTTGGTTCCCCACTGCAATCAAATTCAGATTTGCTATCCTAAATTCATAGTTTTGAACAATTGGAATGCAGGGGTGGCTCAAGGGGAGGCTAATGAAGCCTTTGAGCTCAATTTAGGCCGCCAAAATTTTTAATTAATGGTGAACATAATGAATTTATTTTCGCTTGAATAATATAAAATCAGATTAAACAAAAACTTTATAGAAAAAATCTGTGTACTCTTTCTATTAAATAATATTTTAGAATTTTGCATTAAACTACTCACATCTTCATATTAGTAAACAAAATTTTTTACACGAGGGTGAAACAATTAAAATCTTACATGAGTTTGAATGGACATACAAACAGTAATTACTGTGTATCACTAGCTAAACTTCAGTATATAGTCAACCCAAAACAAGGGAAAAGCTCAATGAAAAATTGTCCATAATTACCGCATTATATATTGCTCTTAATTTCGGAAGTTTCCTTGGACATATAACAGAGAGGGAAACAGAGCACTGCAAGAAAAGACAAACACTCAGCGGAGGAATATGAGGGAAGCACCATAACTTTGAAGAAAAAAGGGCTATCAACCAGTACCCGAGGAAATGCCTTTGCAACTGTCTCAGCATCAGCTAGTACAACATTACTGGTATGTTCAATGATTCCCCTCTGCTTCAGAATTTGAGTAACTGCTGTAGGCAACAGATAAGGTTTACTTGCAGCAACAAGTATGCAATGTCTTTGCCCATCAGCATTTTGTTGAGTTTGACTTCCATTGTGTGAAGAAAACACCTGAATAAAACATCAAGCAAGTGAAATATATACATGCAGTATGAGGAAGAAACATATTTGTGTTCTGCAAGAAAGGCTATGTGAGCAAAGTAGGAACAGTTCAATTTACATTGCGATCTAACATGAACAGAAATTCCGTCCACTATGTAATCAATTCCTCCTACGGCACGGTATAGGTTGATAACAAACTTGGGGTTGTTAGTATTGGCAACCATTTCGCTGATTTTTGTACCAAATAAAAACAGTGACCAACTCCACAGAAAACATCACATTGACATTTCTGTTTCAACTTCAGAAGCTTTTTGACTTGTTGCCTTTGCCCCAAACCCACCCCCTCTTCATCCTTCAATGGAGGGTTAGTCAGTTTAGATCTGTTTTAAATTAAAAACACACGCTTATACTAAATCAAATTTCAATGTATTAATCACCAAGATGCTGCCAAAGCATGTGTACAAAAGATCATATGCGTACAATCATGCATGTAGACTACTCTTGATCTCCTGACAAACCTACTCACCCATCTATAAGAAAAAGGAGGTAATTCTTTATATATTCACCAATTTTGGAAGTCTCTAATAAGTTTTAGGGCTTTATGATATCTTCAACCCAAAAAGAGAGCAAAACCAAAACTCCTAAAAATAAAATCAATATCTGCACCCAAGGGTATAGCCTAGTGGTTCAATGAAGTTGGGTTGAGCACCATGAGATCTCAGGTTCAATTCCCAACAGAGTCAAACAGTAGGTAATTTCTTCCAATCTGTTCTAGGCTTGGTGGATAGAGTTACCTGGTACATGTTGTTGGTGGGAGGTCGCAGGTATCCCGTGGAATTAGTCGAGGTGCGAGCAAGTTGTCCCGGACACCACGGTTATTTAAAAAAAAAAAGCCAAAATCAATTTTCACAAAACCAAGTCCAAACACTCTTCTTATTTTTTCTTGAAGAAAGAAAACCAAACTAATTTTATAAGCAAATACCAAACCTTTGTCTAAAGCAAACGCCACCTGGGAGAACGATATAATACAACATAGATAGAGCAGAGATAAAGCTTTTGAAGCACTTGTAAATTTAAGTTAGCCGACATTTATGTGAACCAACTAATGCAACTACTAAAATGCTTAACCTATTCAGAGAACAAGGGGAGGATATACGAGAATCAAAATAGAGCCTATTACTCTCTCTATTGTTTTACTAACTTACCCTCTGTTCTATCCCTTCCAAAGAGAACACTAAATGGCATGCTCACATAACAATATTAAATATGATATGTTGATGTTGAAGCGACATATATACACAACTACTACTTCGATGTAATTTCAACAAAGTCAAGTATATAGCTCATTCAAACTTACTAATCTCGTCTTCTTTTTGCAAGGTAAAGTAACTTTATGATATGTTCACATTATAATATTAAATATGATATGCTGATTGTTGAAGTGACATATGTATACCCTTTTACATCTTCCAACTACTACTTCGATGTAATTTCAACAAAGTCAAGTATATTAGCTCATTCAAACTAACTAATCTCGTCTTCTTTTTGCAAGGTAAAGTAACTTTCTAGTCCTAGTCAATGCACAAGTCAGACTATATCTAGAATGTATCATAAATGAGTATAACTTATTGTTACGATATGAAGTAGAAGTCAACCCAGTATATGAACTGGGAAAGAAAATCGTTTGAATAAAGATTAAATAGAGCAAGACCAAAGTGCTTCCAAACAAAAAACAAAAACGGACAAAAAACAGTTGAATCTATGTAACGAGAAGGAAAGTGCCCTTCTTCAGTTTAAGTTGGCAGTTCACCAGCGCAAGACAAATACCTTTCTGCTGATTTCCCTCTATAAAATATCATATGATCAATAAGGCATTCAAATAAAAGACAAAGGAGTAAAAACAAGCAATAATTTACTGGTTAATTGTCTAAAATAACTACGATTTCTACACATCTACAAAGTTTTAGGTGAACTGAAACTTATCCTCACTATTCTGAACAGCAGTAGCATAGTAAAGAGCAACAACAATTACACCTCAATCCCAAGTTAGCTGGATTGGCGAACGGTGCAGATTATAATAATCATATGGACCTCCTAGAGGACTCCCAAGAAAGCAAAAGGAGGCACAAAGCGGAAAGCGTGTAAAAAAAAAAAACAGTATATGTGTAACAATATCAAGCAAAACGAAACTACTGTTCATAATACCCAAAATGGCATACTCATTTTCGAAACACCATAAACAGTAAAACATACCATCAATGCTTCAGCAAGGCCTTCAGCAACTAAAGCATCATTGAAACCACCACCTGAGAAAGGTAGAGCTGATAGCCACTCGGAAAACATATCTATGTTTCTTGTCCAGCCACTTCTTTGTAACGTGCAACCTGTGTTTGATATGGTGAAATGGAAGATGGGAAAAAATGAAACTTCAACCAGAGAGAAAAAGAAAAATACGCATATTCTTAAGTAAGGAGAGGTGAAAGAATCCTCCAAATATTAAATTAGGACACAATATCCCCATCAAAGTTTTATGTTGCTGAGGAAGGACTCTTACATTTGTTTTGGTTCATGGGGGTGGATGTTGGATTCTCACCGAATAGGAGGTTTTAGATGATACAGTGCCACAGGATCAGAAGAGATTAAGCAAAAAGAGAGCATACTGAAGTCCTAGTGTACTATACTACCAAAAATTTGGGAATATAATGAAAAAATCAATCAAGAAAAAAAAGGAACTTATTCAAGTGAAATTTTAAATTTACTGTACCAACTACCAACTACAAAAAAGTATTTGTCTACTTCATGGCTCATGCGAATCACACAAATTTAACAAATTCTTCTGTTGCATGTAAAGATTCGACATATGGAAATCACATCCTGGAATAAAAAATTTCTCTAAACATGGAGCACACGAGGATCAAAGAAGAAGATTGTTCTAAAAATGGTGGGAATGCTGCCAACTATACAAAACAGTCCATAAAATGCCCATAAAGATTTGTACAAAATGATTTAGTCTCATACATCCTTTTTCTAGTTCAGATTGAAACAGGATCTGAAGATGGTCCTTCTACGTGAATGACAAAACTACTGTTCATACTTAAGTTGCAGTTAGGTTAGCCAACAAAAAAGGTAATTACTAAAAATGGATACAAACCACTGGAGAGATCGTGCGCATAAAAGACCACCAACAACTGCTCTGTAGCGCCAGCAGATTGGTTCTGGAAATTCAACATAGGAAAGATAAAATTAGCTAAAAGAAAAATAAGAAATGATTATTGCCTTCAACTCATGCTGCAATGGAATATCATCTCTCCTATTCAAGAGTACAGTATCTTTGACATTACAACCACCATCATGGAATACTAAAGACAAAAAAGTGGCCTACAACATGAAATACGAATTTACAAACCTGTTCGATTGAATCAGCTTCAGTGAAGGACCTGAAAGTTTTACAAAAGCCTATCAATCAAAGACAGCATACATTGACATTTCCTATCAAGATATAGTTTCACAGCATCAAATTAAGACTTAAAGAAAACAGAAAAGGCTACCACCACCACCACAACAACAACAACAAACCCAGTGTATTCCCACATAGTGGGGTCTGGGGGTTAAGATGTAGTCCATACCACTACTTCAAGAAAGTAGAAAGGCTGTTTCCGATAGACCTCCGGCTCAAGACAAGGAATAATACACAAATACTTAATAAAACATGGAACAAGATGTCAAGACAAAAATATGCCACCCACAAGGGATAATAAACAAAGAATAGTAAACACATTCGTAATAAAGCATACAACAAAGTGTCCTAGTAAGAATAATACATCTACCAAGTAATGTCCTACCCCAACGACTCAAACTGGCACTAGCTTTCTATCCTAATCCGCGCCCTCCAGATCTTCCTATCTAGGGTCATGTCCTCAGTGAGCTGTAACTGCTCCATGTCCCGCCTGATCACCTCTCTCTAGTATTTCTTCGGCCTACCCCTATCCCGCCTGAAACCATCCAAACCAAGCTTCTCACACCAACGAACTGGGGCATCCGTGCCCCTCCTTATCATATGCCCGAACCATCTCAATCGGACTTCCCGCATCTTGTCCTCCACCAAAGCCACTCCAACCTTTTCCCGAATAGTCTCATTTCGAACTCTACCACCCCTATTAAGCCCACACATCCAATGCAACATCCGCATTTCCACCACCTTTAATTTTTAAATGTGAGAGTTCTTAACTGGCCAACATTCCGCTCCATACAACATGGCTGACTGGACTGCCACCCTGTAGAATTTGCCTTTAAGCTTGGGCGGCACCTTCCTGTCATATAACACCCCCGAGGCGAGCTTCCACTTCATCCATCCCGCTCCAATACGATGGAAGACATCCTCGTCAATCTCACCATTCCCCTAATCATGGACCCCAGATACTTGAAACTGTCCCTCTTACACACCGTCTGGGAATCCAACCTTACTAACACCCCGTCTTCCTGCCTCACGTCATTAAACTTACATTCCAAATATTTTGTCTTACTCCTGCTCAACCTGAACCCTTTAGACTCAAGAGTCCATCTCCACACCTCTAATTTATCATTCACACACCCCTGCGTCTCATCAATCAAAACTACATCATCTGCAAAAAACATACACCAAGGCACCTCTCCTTGAATACGCCGCGTCAACACATCCATCACCAAGACAAACAAAAATGGGCTAAGAGTGGAACCCTGATGCAACCCCGTCAAGACAGAAAAATGCTCTGAGTCTCCTCCCGCCGTCCTCACCTGAGTCTTAGCTCCATTATACATGTCCTTGATTGCTCTAATATACGCCACCGGTACCCCACTCGCCTCCAAGCATCTCCAAAGCACCTCCCTAGGGACTTTGTCATACACCTTCTCCAAGTCGATAAACACCATGTGCAGATCTCTTTTCCTTTCCGTATACTGTTCCACCTGTCTCTGCACCAGGTGAATTGCCTCCGTCGTCAAGCGCCCGGGCATAAATCCAAACTGATTTTCCGAGATAGCCATTATCCTCCTCAACCTTAACTCGACCACTCTCTCCCAAATCTTTATAGTGTGGCTCAATAACTTAATACCTCTATAGTTATTGCAACTCTGAATGTCACCCTTATTCTTATAAAGAGGGATCATAGTACTCCATCTCCAAGCCTCGGACATTTTCACCGACTTGAAAATGTCGTTAAATAATTCAGTCAACCACCTTAAAGTCATCCTCCCCAGAGAACTTCCAAAAATCCATAGGGATCTCATCAGGCCCCGTCGCTACCAGAGTACCACAGCTTGTAACCATCCACATCCCTAGCCTTAGACCCTACCCACTTAGTCTCCTGCACACACGCAATATTGATCCTCCTTTTTCTAAGAATTTTCACTAGCTCTATAGACTTACCCTGCAGAGTACCTATATTCCAAGACCCAACCCGTAGCCTATCAACTCTAGCAACCCGTCTTCCTCTGCCTCCCTTAACGTTGGGCCTAACCCCCTCTCCCCTACCCTCAACACAGGCCCCCGCCCCAACCCCCTCGAACATGACCCTATCCTACCATCAATGCCCACAGCCACAACTCCCAGAAAAACACACAACGACAGTAATCAAGCAACAACAGGAAATAGAAAGCACAAGCACAGTATATAATATGTAATAATAAAGAAAAAGTCAAACCCACCGATTATAACAAAGTCGATCAATGGAATAAACCGGAAATATACGACAACAGACAATCCCAACAAATTAAGCGCAAGTCAAGAAACAGGAGATAATACTAGAAATTATACGAAGAATGAAATAGCAAAGGTTAGAAGTCACCGGGTTACGCTTGTAGACCAAATCCTCTTTTCTTGCGTGCTATGTTGGTTCCCAGCAAACTGATGCTGAAACTGGTCGCCGGAATAATTGGCTGGAGCTTCACCGGAGTGCCTCCGGAATTCGAAGTTGTGGGAACTAGATCTGGTCGGAACCAGAAGGACCGTCAGATGGACCCGTCGGATCGGTCGCTTGTGACCGGAGTTACGCGCTGCTGTGTCGCCGGAGTCGAGCCGCCGGCGACCTTGACCGCCGGCGAAATCACGAGTGGTTCGAACAATGGAGGGGGACAAGAAACGGGAGAGAGAAGAGGGTAGAGAGAACTGGGAGAGAGAAGGGGGGGAGTGGGAATTATCCTTGCCTGTTACCGGCGCTCCGATGCCGTCGCCAGCGTAAGCCGGTCAAGGGGCAGTGATCGTGGGTTTAGTGAACGTTAGAGATAGAGAGAGTAAAAAAATGCTACCACCACAACAGTACAAAAGAAATATTTAACACTTGGAAACTTAAGTTTTTTTGCGTTGGTGATTGGGTGGATGACAACACTCTTGGTTGTCTTCTTCTAAGTTCTAGAACCGGACAATTAAGGAAATCAAACAACCACGCTATCTGGAGAAAAACGATTTCAAAATAAAAGATCTAGGAGAAGCAAATCTTTGAACAGTTAAGAAGCACCACGATTGTTGATGTTGTAGAGCAGTCAATTTAGTGTACAATCATCATGAGAGTATTTTGGAACAATCCCATTCTCTCAATGGGATACGCATATGAAAATTTCTACAACACCTACACTCCAGCAGTAAAAATGTTCTAGAAACTGGTTTGATTGATAAACAAAAGCAAACAACGAATTTGAAGAACCCCAAACCAGTAGCATTTTCATTAGTCATTCAAGCTAAAGCTAATCAGTTGACTCCTCTATCTAAAATTACTAAAGTGAAACAAAAAGAACCTTGGAGTCGGATAGACAATAATTGTTTGCTCTGTAGATGATGCGAGAAAAACTTATGTGAGTTTTAAGACACTAAGATCATCCCATGCAAAAAAAAAAAAAGAGAACGAAAAGAGATCAAAAGAGACATAAACATCTCAAAACAAGGAAAGGAAGTTATTAAGCTATTGGATACTATAACTAAAGTATAATTGTTATAGAAGGTAATCAACCAGGCCAGATTATAACTTTTAGGTCCACAAATATGTCAGTCCAATAAAAATCAATTTCACTAAAATTAATCATCAACGCAACTCAATTTCAGTCACACACCAAACCAAAAAGGAAATAAGGTTAATTGCATTTATAACAATGAAATTAACAGATCAATTAATTAATCAATCAAGAGAAAACGATCAACATAAACATACATCACATGAAATAAAGGGGGCGTATGTGGATGCAAATGAGTACCGTATCATTTTTCCGAGATAATCGGACATAATTGTTTGCCAGTAAGGTCCCATTGCAGCGGTGCCTTCAACGGCAACGATTAGTTGTTTTCCCGTCATGTGTGCTAAAGATTTTGCAGGTTGATTGTTGTTTTGTGCTTATGATTCGATTTATTATATAGTATACAAGTTCGGTGATAATAGGGTTGGGATTGAAAATGTAGTTTTGTTGGATTTAAGATGGGCCTCTACAAAACTAGCCCAATCTAGGTTCTTCAAACAAAAAGGTCCATTAGAGTTTGTTGGAGACTATTTCACTCTAAACTCTAAGTTACACCTATAAAGATTATATATTCCATTTCGGAGGCATCCCGAAAATTCTATGAACTCCTAGATATTTACAAAGAGGCATCAAAGCAATCAAGGAACACGTTCTTCCTCAAGATCAACTCAGTATTGTTCAACATTCTTGGAGATCAAATACCTCAAGGGGGTTTAAATCATCTTATATTTAATAAATATGCTACTAATGGCCCTCGTATCAGGGAGAAAAAAATTAGGAGAGAAAAATCTAGGAAATACATAAAATTGGACTTACAAGAGTCATAAATAAAATTATTTTTCTTCATATTTTGTTTGTTTGTGAATGTTGTTAATTTTCATAACTTGAAATATTCTCGTATCAGGGAGAAAAAATTAGGAGAGAAAAATAAGGTAATATATAAAATTTTACTCATAAAGAGTCGTGAATAAAATTATTTTTCTTCATATTTTGTTTGTTTGTGAAGGGGAGCCTTGGAGTAACCGGTAAAGTTGTTGCCATGTGAACAGGAGGTCACGGGTTCAAGCCTTGAAAACAGTCTCTAGCTGAAATGGAAGGTAAGGCAGGCTACGACAATAGACTTTGTGGTAGTGCACCGGGCTGCCCTATGTTTATATTTTCTTTGTTTGTGAATGTTGTTAATTTTCATAACTTGAAATATTTTTTGCTAACAAATTTGGCACAGAAGATGAGACCAAATGTGTCCTTCATTTCTTCTATCATACATTAGATCTGCAAAAAGTGAAGTCAGTTGCTATGGTCGCCTTGAGGAAGATCAACAACATTGACACCTAAGAAATGAAAATCTTCAACAATGGAGGCAATCTCTGGAGGACGACATCTTTGGTTATCTATACAAGTTGTTTCTCACAAAGTCACAAATGCAAAGGATAGACGAACAATGCAATTCTTCACTAAGCCACATAAGTAGAAGGATGGAAGCTCTATTTTTGTGTAATTCAAGTCTTGCCTTTGAGTTTCGTCAAACCTATACTCCGACAAGCATTTAAGTATGGGCACTTGTAGAAATCACAATTTTACTGGGTTTAAGATGAGCATCTATAAGAAGATCCCAAACCATGTTCTTCAAATCCTAAGGTCTATTAGAGATTGTTAGAGGCTAGAGATTGTGAGTTAAAGTTTAGGGTGAAGTAGCATCCAACAAACTCTAACTGACCTTTGGGTTTGAAGAACATGGATTGAGCTAGTCTTGTAGAGGTCCATCTTAAATCTAACAAAATTATATTCGCAATCCCATCCCTATCCCTGAACTTGTATGATATACAATAAATAGAATCATAAATGCATAACAACAATCAACCTGCAAAATATTTAGCACACATGACGAGAAAACAACTAATCATTACCGTTGAAGGCACTACTGCAATGGGACTCTGATTATCTCGAAAAAAGATATGGTACTCATTCACATCCACATATGCCCCTTTATTTCATCTGATGTATGTTTGTGTGGATCGTTTTCTCTTGACTGATCAATTAATTGATCTGGCATTAATTTTATCGTTATAAATGCAATTAAGCTTATGTCCTTTTTGGTTGGGTGTGTTACTAAATTGAGTCGCGTTGATGATTAATTTTAGTGAATTGATTTTTATTGGCCTCACATATTTGTGGACCTGAAAGATATAATCTGGCCTGTTTGATTACCTTCTATAACAGTTATACTTTAGTTATAGTATCCCATAGCTTAATAACTTTCTTCCCTTCTTTTGAGATGTTTATGTCCTTTTTGATCTCTTTTCGTTCTCTCTTTTTTCTTTTTTGCAATTGTTCTTGTAAGAGATGATCTTAGTGTCTTAAAACTCACATAAGTTTTTCTCGCATCATCTACAGAGCAAACAACCACTATCCACAGATTCTATGAATTAGATCCCTATACTTATAATTTCTCTTTGAATTTTTCATGCCTCCCAATCTATTCCTCATATCCTTCTGGATCTGTTCTGTAACACAACTACAGCTAACAGTGGTATTTCTATACAATTTCCAGTTCCTGGCATGGCAAAGATTATAAATCATGGCACCCCATAAGGCAGTTACTAGCTCCTTCTTGATCTTTGGCCAATGCTTACTCTGTATCCAAGTCATATGTGGTTTAACTCCTAACTGTTGTAAAGGCAGGCCTGACCAAGTACACATATTTTTCCTTACCTCGACTGCCCAGGTACAAGTAGCAAACAGATGGAGTTGAGATTCCACAACACCTACATCACACAAGCAACATGTTAAATCTGCAGCCTCTGCATCCTCTCTTTTGTAAGCAATTTGTCCTGATTGGCGAGCCACAAAATAAACCTACGCTTAGGTTGCATCAATCTAGTCCATATCAGCTCAGCTTCCTGCAGTCTCACTTCTGTTCCCAGCAAAGCATTATAACTCCTGGTGAAAGAGTATCTCCCATTATGTGTAAGCATGTACTGGGTGTCCCCTGATACCACTGATTCATGAGGGGCCTTAGTGCAGTCAATTTCTTCCGATACCAACTGCAGTCAGCTGGTGTTTGGTGAGCCCATATCTATTCTCCATTCTTCATATATATCCCATGGGTCCACCTGATCCATAAAGAATCTAGTTTCCCAGCTATTTGCAATAGTAATTTTCCCACAACAACAATGTTCCATGTTCTATAGTTTTTAATATTCAATCCACCATACCTCTTAGACGCACACTCCTTGTCCCAAGCCACCAAGGCAGTCCTCTTATGCTCCTCCGTACTCCCCAAAAGATAATCCCTACATCTCTTGTCCACTTCTTTGAGTACACTCTGTGTCAGTATAAAAACAGACCCCCAAAAATTGTATATGGAGAAAAACACAGCATTGATTATTTGCAGCCACCCAGCATAAGAAAGATGTTTAGAGTAAGCAGTTTTTATCCTCAATGTAATCTTCTTCTCCAGTTGATGACAATCCATTTTGTTCCATTATTTGGAAAATAATGGTAGTCTCAAATACCTAATAGGCAGAGTTCCTAATGAAAAGTCTGTGTAAGTTAAAATTTCCTCCTCCTGCACTTCATTCATACCGGCTAGAAAGATATTACTTTTCTCCACATTAGCATGAAGTCCAGTTACACTACTAAAATGGTGCATAGCCTCCAGGACCCTCCTAATGGACTTAAGATCACCTGAACAAAAGATCATTAAGTCATCCACAAATATTAAGTGGGATAATTTGAGTGCCTGACACATTGAGTGAAAGGTGAAGTCCGGATGCTTGCTAACTTTGTTCAAAGTTCTTGTCAAATACTCCATAACCAATACAAAGATCAGAGGGGAAATTGGATCCCCTTGCGTCAAAAACCCCTCTTCCCCTCAAAGTATCCACATCCTTCTTCATTTACCTTAAATGAAAACAGTGGTAGTAATGCAACACATTATCAATTTTACATAGGTATTGAAAACCCATACTCTCTCAAAGCTTCCTCCACAAATTCCCAACTTACCATGTCGTATGCTTTCCTTAAATCCATCTTAATGAGACATCTAGGAGATGTCTTTCTCTTGTAGTGTCTCATTAAGTCATGACATATGAGGACATTGTGTATCAAAGACCTTCCCTCCACAAATGCAGCCTGATTCCCAGCAACCAACAAAGACAATGTTTTCCTCAATCTGACACATAAGATTTTGGAGATGCATTTGTACTATACATTACAGCAGGAGATAGGTCTGAACTGGCTAGCTAGCTGAGGGCACTCCACCTTAGGAATAAGTGAGATAATGGTAGCATTAATCTGCTTAAGTAATCTCTCATTCTCCAAGTATTCAAGTACTGCCTTAGTAACATCATCACCTACTACTTCCCTAGCTTTTTTGAAAAAATCACTACTGTAACCATCAGGACCTGCACTTTTATTCCCATCTATGCTAAACATGGCATGTTTAACATCCTTACTTGTATAAGGTTTCACCAGTACTATTTGATCTGCCACAGACAAATATACCCATTCTTTATATATTTCTGCTCTACACTGCTACCATTTACCTCTCTTTTGCCCAGTAAGTTTTGATAGAATTCAACTAAAATCTTTGCAATCTTCTCCGGCTCATGCTGCACCACATTTTTCCTATCTAGCAATTGAGTGATGGCATGTTGCAGTTTCCTATGCTTTATCACTGCATAAAAATATTGAGTATTATCATCACCTAGTTGTATCCAATTCACTTTACTCCTCTGTTGCAGCCACAATTCAGCTAAATAAGATGACCTTCTATACTTCAAGTAGATCTCTCTTTTTCCAGCAAATCCCGATTACCAGGCTGCAGATGTAAATCCTGTTGCACTTGCTTCAAGTCCCTCCTATCCCCCTCTTCTTGTTCCACTACATCCCAGAAATATTGCTTATGCATAGTCTTCAGCTTATCCTTTAATATTTTTAACTTTTTAACCACTTGCCACATAGTGTGACCCTGTACAGGTCTACTCCAAATATCCCTCACCCTATCCATGAAACTAGAATGTGTGGCCCAGACATTACAATAGCTAGATGATTTCCTTTTATAGCTTCTACCTTCCAGTAATTCCACCTTGACTGGGCAATGATCACTAGCATAGTAACTGGGCATGTGAATCATCCAATCATGATTCACTAGCACCCAATCTATTTTTGAAAACACCCTATTCGCACCATGTTTGTCATTCCAAGTGTATCTACACCCCTTAGCAGGCAGTACCATCAGTTCATATGTATCAACACAAATCTGAAAATCCAGGACTTCAAGCATAGTAACTGGACTTCCAACATATCTATCATCCATATTTAACACATAATTAAAGTCCCCCGTTGATAGCCATGAGCTAGAGCATCCTTGTTTTACTCTTTCCAGGCAACCCATAGACTTTTCCTCACTTCTTTGGAATTAAACCCATAGTTTACTGTCAACAAAAACTCCAACTGAAGTAACAACTGAAGCTTTGGACATTAAGGCAACCAATTCGGTGGCAAAAATGCTGACTTGTTGCCTAACCATGTTTACTTGCATGGTGAATCAAGTTTTAAGAAGCGTGGAATGATGTAGATTGTAGTGAGACAAATCACACACATATAGTAGTGGTAAAGATGGCAGAAATTGATATTCTCCGTGGAGAAGCATGTAATTTCAGTTAACATTAATCATTCTATCACTCGATCGAGAAATCAGTTAGCCACACAAACTATCCTCAAGGATATTCTGTTATTACCACATCACGATAGGTGTGTAAATGGATAGGGGAGGAGGGTCGAACCCAACCAGACAACAAAGGTTGGGTCTCAGCCTCCCTTCCTCTTCCCTTCTTCTTGCCTATAAATTAAGAGCCATGTAAAAAAAATCTTGGAAGCAACATCCTACTTGTTGTGAGGCCCCAGTGATGGGTTGGGATGTCCCATGGCAAAGTCATGGACAGACACAGCGAGTACTTGATGAGTTTCGTTAAGAAATAAAGTTGCGCCCTTTTTATCTTTTGGCATACAATAAGCACATGCTCCTCTCCTAACAAAAGAGACAAACCACAATGAAAATTAATTCCTCTGTTTCAGAAAAAAGGACCTATTTTGACTTGGCACGAAGTTTAAGAAAATAAAAAAAACTTTTGATTCCTGTTGTCTTGGAGTAAAGTTAAGTCAAATGTACCAAAATGCTATTTAATCTTGTGATCTTAAATATGACACGTGAAAAGTTGGAATCAAAGTATTGTCCAAAAAATAAAGGGTCATTCTTTTTTAAACGTACTAAAAGGAAAAGTAGGTCATTCTTTCCTAAACGGCGAACGTATTGTGGATTAAGCACCAAAATTTGTCAAAAAGCTGCGTGGTTCAAAGTCCTAAGTTTTCAACAAAACCTTCAAATATCCCAAGTTCAAACATAGAAAAACCCCACTCTAATCCTCTTCACGAAGTAATAAAAATTCCATAGCTGAATTCACGATCAAAATTAAACTGTTTAACTCTCAAAATTCGAACTTTACACACAAATTGATACAGAGGGAGTAACATATTGTCAATACAAGTAAAATTGCACAGTATAAATGATCTACCATAGGATAGAGTTACCTCGTACGTTGTGGGAGGTAGTAGGTATTTCATGGAATTAGTCAGGTGCATGCAAGCCGACGTGGACACCATAGTCATAAAAGAAATACTTTTTACCTTGTTTTCAAATATGTAAATCTATATATAAGAAAATTCTATGACAAAACTCACAATAAAGGAACTCTTTAATTCTTGAGGCTCAGAGTGTCTCGGAGGGTAGTATTGGAAGAAAATGATAAACTTCTCTTGATTTCAAAAATTTGACAAGTAAATTGAAACAACAATTTTTACTAAGAGGGCCAAGTAAAATGAAATGGAGGGAATACCACAATGAACTACTAAACAAAGGTCTTATTCTATTCAACAAAAGAAACTTATAAATTTAATCCATCCTAATCACCGAAATTGGAAACAGCCTCTCTACTTCTTCGGAGGTACCGGTATGGATAGCGTACATTTTACCCTCCCCAAACCTCACTTTGTGGGAATACACTAGGACTGTTGTTGTATCTCAAAATCCACATTTTGCGAATATTGAGTAAATTGCATAGCATAAATGATGTTCCGTAGGATTGAGTACTAACCTGGCACCTCGTGAGAAGTAATACGTATTCATTGAATTAGTCAGGTGCATGCAAGCTTGGCCCAAACACCACGATCATTAAAGGAAAATACTTTTTGCCTGATTTTCAAACATGTAAATTTTATTTCAGAAAAATCATAACAAAATTCACGATCAGAATTGAACTGTTTGAATCTCGAAATTCAAAATTGTAGGATAGAGTAGTTACCTGGTACTCATGGGAGGTAGTAGGTATTTCATAGAATTAGTCAGGTGCACGCAAGCTTGACCCGAACACCACAATCATTAAAAGAAAGTACTTTTCACCTGATTTTTCAAACATGTAAATTTTATTTCAGAAGGAAAATTTTATGACAAAATTTACGATCAAAACTGTTTGATTCTCGAAATTCAAAATGTTACAAATATTGAGTGAAATTTGCATAGCAAAAATGATGTACCGTATGATTTAGAGTCGGCGTCAACAGCAACAATGAACTGCGTGTCCGCCATGTGTACACCTTTGTAGAAGATTCTAGAAACTGAATAGCAATTTCTTCACTTCATATTATGGCTATTTCTCTTCCTCTATTTGCTTTGCTTAATTTCCATTTGCTCAATGATTAATACCTTTTGCAGTATACATGAGAGCATATTTATACAGAAATTAAATTGTTTGAATCTCGAAATTCGACATGTTGCGAATAATGAGTAAAATCTCGTGGAATTAAGCAAGTGCATACAAGTTGAGCCGAACATCACAGTCACTAAAGAAAATACTACTACTTTTCACTTGTTTAAAAGTAATAAACAAAATTCACGATCAAAATTAAACTATTTGAATCTCGAAATTCAACATATTGCGAATAAGGAGTGAAATTGCATATTATAAATTATGTACATCGTGGGAGGTAGCAGGTATCTCATGGAACTAATGAAATTAATCAGGCGCATAAAAGTTGGCCCGAACATCACAGTCATTAAAAGAAAATACTACTTTTTACTTGTCTTAAAAAAGTGACTGACAAAATTCACGATCAAAATTAAACTGTTTGAATCTAGAAACTCAAAAAGCTGCAGATATGAGTGAAACAACTGAATCTAGAAACTCAAAAAGCTGCAGATATGAGTGAAACAACATATCATAAAACCTCGAGGGAAATAGCAGATATCTCATGGAATTAATCAGGTGCACACAAGTTGACCCGAACATCACAGTCATTAAGAAAAAAAATACTACTTTTTACCTGTTTTAAAAAAGTGAGACAAATTTCACAATCAAAATTAAATTGTTTGAATCTCGAAATTCAAAATGCTGCAGATATGAGTGAAATTGCATAGCATAAATGATGTACCTCATGGGAGGTAGCAGATATCTTGCGGAATTAACCAAGTGCATGCAAACTGGCCTCAACACCACCGTCATTAAAAGACAATACTTCTTTTTGACCTGTTTTAAAAAAGTGATAGACAAAATTCACGATCAAAATTAAACTGTTTGAATCTCGAAATTTGACGTGTTTCGAATAATGAGTAAAATCTCGTGGAATTACGCATGTGCAAGCAAGCTGACCCGAACATGACGCCATAAGAGAAAATATTACTTTTTACCTATTTTAAAAAAAGTTACACAAAATTCACGATCAAAATTAAACGGTTTGAATCTCGAAATTCGACATGTTGTGAATAATGAGTAAAATCTTGTGGAATTAAGCAGATGCACGCAAGCTGACCTGAACATAACAGTCATTAAGAGAAAATACTACTTTTTACCTGCTTTTAAAAAAGTGATTGACAAAATTCACAATCAAAATTAAACTCTTTAAATCTCCAAATACAAAATGTTGCAGATATGAGTGGAACTCCATAGCATAAATGATGTACCCTCATGGGAGGTAATTGTCAATTTTCTGCTGACTACCTCTCAATATTGAGAGCCTTGTCATTAAATAGAAAATATTCAATGATTACATCCCTAAAAATTCGTCTTTCTATCCCTAAAGATCAGCTTTTCTATCCCTCTAAATCCGCTATTCTATCCCACCAAATCTGCTCTTACTAAAGTCACTATTATTCTCTTTAACTACTAAATCAAATCTATGTAATTACACTAATATACAACAATATATGATTACATTAATATACAATATTTACATCATGCTAACATCCCCTCTCAAATTGATGCTGGTAGATCAAGAAACATCAATTTGCCGACCAGAAACTGATGTCGTTGTCGTGCCATTGAGTTTGTAAATGCATCAGCTATTTGAAGATCACTGGACACGTGCAGAAGAGTAATGACACCTTTATCTACAGCTTCTCGTATATAATGACAGTCTACTTCGATGTGTTTGGTCCGCTCATGATAAACCGAATTAGTAGCAATCTGAATAGCACTTGTATTGTCAGCATGGAGAGGAGTAGGATTAGATTAAGGAAATCCAATCTCAGCAAGTAGTCTACGAAGCCACACAATCTCGGAGCAAGCAGTAGACATTGCTCGATAGTCAGCCTCTGTTAAAGATTTTGACACGCGGTCTTGCTTCTTACTCTTCCAAGATATCAAAGACTCTCCAAGAAACATGCACCAACCAATAACCGAACGACGAGTGTCAGAACATCCAGCCCAATCAGAATCACTAAAAGCATTAAGACGAATAGGCGAACCACTATTAGATGTTCCTCGGAGGTATCGAATGATGCGACGGACAACTACCAAATAAAGATGACGGAGAGCTTGCATGAACTGACTAACTTGTTGAACTGCAAAAGAGATATCAGACCTGGTAATAGTAAGGTAATTTAAGCTCCCAACTAATTGCCGAAATATAGTTGGATCAGGAAGAAGATCGCCTTCCTCCCGGTAATACTTTACATTCAATTCTAATGGAGTATCCACAGAGCAGGAATCCTGAAGACCTGCCAAAGAAATCAAATCTTGGGTATATTTGTGTTGATTTAGAATCACGATGAACTTCCAAACCCAAGAAATATGTAAGAGTACTAAGATCTTTCATATGAAAAAAATCCAGTTTTGTGAAGCAGCAATGGCAACAATAGTTCTCACCTTCGTCATTTTTGCTATCGGTGCAAAAGTCTCTTCATAGTTCACACCATACTCCTGCTTGTTACCAAGAACAACCAACCAAGCTTTGTACCGATCAAGAGTTCCATCAAAATGAAATTTAATTGAATAAACCCATTTACATCCAATTGGATGGACATTTGAAAGACATGAAACAATATCCTATGTGTCATTTTCTTTGAGAGCCAAAAGTTCTTCCTCCATTGCCTTCTGCCAACATTCATGCTTAGAAGCGTGTGAGTAACAAGTTGGAACAGAAATGGTGGATAAAGTAGATGAAAAGCCATACCAATTAGGAGTACGAGATACTTTCGCAGATCGTCGAGTGGGCTCAAGAGGAGCAGGCCTTGAAGAATTCTCAGATTCTAGTTGTGGTGCAGTTTTTAGGTGGCGGATCAATATCAGGAGGGGTAAAGTTGGCCGCCGACGTTCGTACACAAATCCGGGTTTGAACCTCTTAGAAGAAGATGACAAATCTTCAAAAGTAGGAAGAAGAAGAGAAGCAGGAGATGACTCAACATGAGTAGGAAAAAATACTGATTCTCAAAGAAAACAACATTTCTAGAAACATGAAATTTATTAGAACATGGATCATAACAAAGAAAACCTTTCTGTGAAGTACTATAACCCATAAAAACACATTTAGTAGACTGAACAGAAAATTTATTACGTTGATAAGGAGGAAGATGCACAAAACAAATACAACCAAATGTATGAAAATTATCATAGCTTGGATTTTTGTGATAAAGACGAAAATATGGAGACTCAAAATTTAAAACTTTAGATGGCAGCCTGTTAATTAAATAGACAGCAGTAGACAAAGCTTCAACCCAATATTTAGATGGGACAGAGGACTCAATCAATAAAGTACGAGTGACATTTAAAAGATGACGATTTTTACGCTCATCGACCCCATTTTGTTATGGTGTATATGGATAAGAGCGTTGTGAGACAATTCCTTTGTCAAGCAAAAAATTTTGGAATTCATTTGACATATATTCTCCACCAGAATTAGATCTTAATAATTTGATACAAGTAGAAAATTGAGTCTCAATGTAAGCCAAAAATATCTTGAACATGGAAAATACTTCAGATTTGGTACGAAGAAAATACACCCACGTAAATGGACTATAATCATCCATGAATGTCACAAAGTACTTGAACTGAGCATGAGAAACAATTGGTGAAATACCCCAAACATCACTATGAACAACATCAAAACACTTTGTAGCACGACTACCCAAATTAGGAAAAGGAAGAATTTAACTTTTGGCTAATTTACAAGTAGAACAATCAAATGAAGCAGGGGAAAATTGATTTTTACTTCCTAATAAACCAGAATTTGATAAATGAGACAACACAACAGAATTTGGATGTCCTAGATGCTTATGCCAAAGCTCAGTCTTATTAGCCGTAGAAGTACAAGCAAAAGATATAACAGGAGGAATGAAAAATTGTATAGGAAACAATCTTCCAACTTTAGGCCCCTTCGCGATTATCATCCCCGACACCTTATCCTGCACATGACAACCATTACGAGAAAAATTTACATCACAATTGTCATCAACCAATTGTCCAACTAAAATAAGACTAGTTGAGAGCTTCGGTGAAACAAAAACATTCTTGAAAGTTGGAACAATATCCCCAACCTTGGTAATGGGTAAATTACTACCATTAGCAACCTGTATTTGTGATGAACCTTGATACTTACGAACATTTTTTAGCATGCTTGTTGAGTTGATCATATGATCGGAAGCACCAGAATCAACAATCCAAGAATTAGATTTAACATCAATACCTTGTAATCCCAATGCTGAAAAGGCTGATACGATCATTTGTTGTACCATTTCAGGAGTAAGAACTTGTCCAGAAGGTCCTGAAGATGAGTTCTCAAGAGTGGAACCATTTATTGCTGCATGAAAATTATTTACCTTACGATTCTGAGGGCGTGTGGGACACTCTTTGATAATGTGTCCTTGTTTTTTACAATAATTACAGAACTTCTTGCCACAAGTTCTAGCAATATGGCCGTATTCCTTGCAATTGTAGCATTGAGTTCTATTCATATCCCTACTCATACCTTTACCTTGAGCAGCAAATGCAACAGCGACATCATTTCCTCTTCTGAAAGCATTTTGTGTGACATAACGCTGCACTTCACGAAGCAATTCCCTAAAACAAACATCCAAGGAGGGAGACGGGTCAAGATTCATCAAGTTAGAGCGAACACTCTCAAACTTAGAGTGTAACTTCATCAAAAATTGATCTCGCTTGCTTTGCTCATGAACTTGCTGAATTACAGAGAGAGATTTGGAAGGTATTTTGGCATAAATAATATCTGTAAATTCAGCCCATAAGTTCTGAAATCCAAAATAATAATCCTGAATAGAAAGACCTCCTTGAGAGTAATTAGCAATTTCATACTCTAAGTGAAAGCGTCGGGCACTATTATCTTGGTTGTAAACCTTTTGTAAATAATCCCACATGGCCTTAGCTGTCTTGTAAGGCCTGATATTAGAAACAATAAGAGGGTCAATTGACCCTAAAAGCCATGTCATCACCCGAGCATCTTTAATCTTCCATTCACCTAACTTTGTAGGATCAGTAGGAGCAGGATCGGCTCCATCTATATGGCCCTATAGTTCTTTTCCGATGATAAATAACTAAAACTAAAACTCCCATGACGAAAAATTCTTTCCAGTGAAACGAACACTGAATGATTCAAACTGATATGAACTTATAATTATGAAAACTAGAAACACTAACTCAAAAAGAACAACCAAAATAACCAAGATCAAAGTCCTAGGTGTTAATTGTCGAGGAACAATCAACAAAAACCGAAATTTTCAAAATAAATTTTGAAAGAAACCACAAATGAACTCTATGAAACAAGACAACCAAGAGAAGGCTCTGATACCATGTCAATTTTCTGCTGACTACCTCTCAATATTAAGAGTCTTGTCATTAAATAGAAAATATTCAATGATTACATCCCTAAAAATCCGTTTTCCTATCCCTAAAGATCAGCTTTTCTATCCCACCAAATCTGCTCTTACTAAAGTCACTATTATTCTCTTTAACTACTAAATCAAATCTATGTAATTACACTAATTTACAATAATATATGATTACATTAATATACAATATTTACATCATGCTAGCAGTAATAGATATCTCATGAAATTAACCAGGTAACAGATATCTCGTAAAATTAACCAGATAACAACAGATATCTCGTGAAATTAACAAGGTAACAGATATCTCATGAAATTAATCAAATCACAGATATCTCATGAAATTAACAAGGTAATATATATCTCGTGAAATTAACCTCATGAAATTAACAAGATAACAAATATCTAGTGAAATTAACAAGGTAACGGATATCTCGTGAAATTAACAAGGTAACATATATCTCGTAAAATTAACCAGAGAACAGATATCTCGTGAAATTAACAAAGTAACAAATATCTCGTGAAATTAACAAGGTAACGGATATCTCGTGAAATTAACAAGGTAACAAATATCTCGTGAAATTAACAAGGCAACGGATATCTCGTGAAATTAACAAGGTAACAAATATTTCGTGAAATTAACAAGGTAATATATACCTCGTGAAATTAACGAGGAAACAGATATCTCGTGAAATTAACAAGGTAACAAATATCTCGTGAAATTAGCAAGGTAACAGATATCTCGTGAAATTAGCCAGGTAAAGGATATCTGAAATTAACCAGGTAACGAATATTTCGTGAAATTAACCAGGTGAAAATACCAGGAGATTTTCTACATGTTTTAATGAAGTGAGAGACAAAATTTACTATAAGAATTAAATTGTTTGAATCTCGAAATTTCGAATAATGAATGAAATTGAATCGCATAAATGATGTACCGTATGAATTTGCATCGGCGTAATACGATTCACCATGTTTGCGCCTTTGTTGTGGAAGATTCTGGAAATTGAATAGCAATTGTTTCCCTTTCATATAATAGCTCTCTCTTTTGCTTTGCCAAATTTCCATTTCTATAGCAATTTTAAGTATTTATCCTAGTAGTATCTTTTTCTGATGAGGGGGGAAAAGATGAAAAGGAAAAGGAAAGAAAATCCTGCAGTCATAAATGAGCTCTCTGATACATGAATCTAAATATACCTAGTGTTTGACCATGACTAGGCAAGTAATAAAGTTGTTTCAAGTTATGTGACATTTTCAAGAGTCAAATAATCTATCTTGGACTAAAGTTTGAGCATGAAATATTTTATTTTTTAAAAAATAAATTTTGTGTGTTTATAATTTACGTAAAAAATATTATTTTCTTTATTTTTTTTTTAAAAAAAGATATCTTTTGACTTAGCACGAAATATAAGAAATAAAAATAATTTTTAAATCTTGTAGTCTTAAATTAAAGTTATGTCAGATATATCAAAATCTTGTGGTTTAAAGCATGTCACGTAAAAAGTTGAAAATTGCCTATTTTATAGGCCCCAAATTGAGAAAATTCTATCAAAATTCAAAGAGTTTTTCCTAAAATTAGAGAAAATACTCTATTACCATCTTGAATTATACGCGAAAAAACTGAGACACACCCGAACTTTAGGAGGGTCCTATTACCCCCGGACTAATTAAAATCGTATTTTTGACAATTTTAGTGCCTACGTGGCACAACACACTGAAGGGTCCACATAGGCGCATGTGTGTGCCACGCATGTGTCACGTAGACACTAAGATTGTCAAAAATATAATTTTAATTAGTCCAAGGGTAATAGGACCCTCCTGAAGTTCGGGTATGTATCAACCTTTTTGCATATAGTTCAAGGTGGTAATAGAGTATTTTCCATTTTGTAATAAGTCCATTTGGTGGCTCATCGGCATGGGTTTACTAGCGGTTGTGGCTCGAGGCAGAGAAAGAGAGAGTCGGGTGGAGTACAGAGGGAGTTCGGAGATTTATCAATGGAAGTTGAAGATGATGATGTTAATGAAGATACATAAGAATGATGTATTTGTTAAGCGACTTGGAAATACATAAGAATGATGTATCTGTTAAGCGACTTGGAAATACATAAGAATGATATATCTTAAAAAGAACAAGAAGATACATGACGTGACGCTCCACCAAATGTACAAAAGTTAGAAAATACATCATGTGACACTCCATCGAATGAACAAAAGTTACGTATCTTACTGAATATTAGGTTATAGATACATAAGAAAATGTCATTCAGACAAAAATTATTTATTGAAATATTTTTTGTGCTACTAATATTTGAATATATCTCTGTGATATTAATACATAAGAATTATGTATTGATACTAATGTATCAGATGGTGATGTATCGTGAGCCTTAGTTATGTATCATAACAATGAAAAATCAAAATTTTTGTAAATATAAAAATAGTTGGGATAAGGTGTAATTAGATACTAAACAGTTGGGATTTATGAAAAAAAAAAAAAAAATAGTACCCTTTAGCTTCCTACAAATTTGGCCAAATAGCAAGCCACATAATCCAATTATTGTTACACCATCAACATTTTACTTCTAAAAAGAGATTTTTTTCAACAAGAAAATCTTTTTCCACCAGGTAATTTTAATGAGTTTTTGTCATCACCAACAGTACAGGTACAAAGCCTTGTGGCTTGTAATAACCTAGCTAAGTTTGGTAATTTAAGTATTATTAGCCTTGTGGCGAATTACTACTAGTTGCAATAGCAACCCTTCTAATATTAGGTTGGAAGTAGTAGATGGTACTAACACTTCCTTCGTTTTATTTTAGTTGGCGACTCGATACTTCCCTTAAGAAAATATTTATTCGAGGTTTTATTTTTACGAGGTATTCTTATTAATTATGCTTTGAAATATCAATTTGAGTATATACATTTTACATAGTTATTTAATCATAGGAATAATATTGGATAAACATAATAAACTTCTCTAAATTATATAAAGAGATGAGCATCTAGTACCACCACGAACTATGATCAATGTTGTTACGATACACTCCAACTACACATGGGTCCTATTATCCACTGAACTCAATTTTAGCGTATTTTTGTCATCCTTTTATGCTGAAATGACACCTTTATTACATAAAAACAAGGCTAATGTCAAAGGTGTCATGTCAGCTAAAAAGAGTGACAAAAATACACTAAAATTAAGTTCAGGCATAATCGGACCTGAATATGTTATAACAAATTTGACCATAGTTCAGGGATACTAGATGCTTTATTCTTTTATGAATGAAACAATTAAATTGAAATAATTTTTTTTAGTAAAAGAATCAACTAAAACTAAATGAAGGAAGTAGTTGCTAATGGCACTGCTGCAATTTTTTAAAATAGAAGTTTATTAAAGAAAATGATACTCCCTCTATTCATTTTACTTAGCTGGACTTAGTTAGGAATTGGTTTTCTTCAGCCACATTCTCCCATCTAACTATTTGAATTATGAAACTTTTTCTTCAAGCTGTGGGTGCAATCCCAAATGTCAATTTTAATTAGATATTTGTAAAAATATTAGCTATCTTTTGTCTTTTACCCACTTTAGTTAGTCACTAAAGTTAAAAGACAGAGAACAAGTGATAATAGAAATCAAATTTAAAGTTTTAAAATATTATTAATAGGATTACTTCAAGAGTAAAGCATCTATTGCCCCTTTGAACTATGATCAGATTTGCTACGACACACTCCAACTTCACAGGGATCATATTATCCCCTTAACTCAATTTTAACGTATTTTTATTTTAATCTTTTGCAATTTATCATTTGATTATTTGTCACAATCTTTATGTCTTGTGTTATAAGACATAGTCTATACTATGACTAATACAATTTCATGAATTGAACAGTAAAATGCTAGTGTCGTATCAGTATTGAGTTATCAGTTAATCGAATTGCAAAGGCATTTTTTATCGGTTAAATTGATAACCCGAATTGTTAAGCACCATTAATCGATTAATCAATAATGAATACCTTATTGGTCCCATTATGTAGTTTAGCATGTTTACAAATCAAAAATCGAACCGAGTCGACTGATAACTTACCTTAATTGGAAACCTATAAGCTTAAAATTCTAAATCTGTCTTTGACTGTGATCATGATTTTATTTTTCTTTACAAAAAGTTTCTCAACTTAAAGTACTGTATAATCCTTACAAATCAGTTCATTGCAGGTGATCATCGAATTTTTAACTAGATCTAGCAAATTTACTTTTGGAATTTTTCCCTCGAGGAATAATTGAACTAATTAGTTTGGAAATTTTCATTCTAGATCTAGATTAAAGGCTTCTTACAATATATGTTCTCCAAAATTATTGATTGATTGACTTATTATTTATAATTTATGTGCTTATATTAAGACAAAACTTTCCACTCGTATATGGAAGCTGTTAGCATTAATTAAGTGTAAAAAAATACAAAAAGTGGGCGGATCAGTGGATGGTTATGTTTAATGGTTCGACTTAACAGTATTAATAATTATTGAGCGATTATTGAACGATGTATCGACTAAATGTAAGAGAGTCTCTCACCACATCAATTCTCAATGTAAGAGAAGACTTGTTTTGGCCCAACAATTTTATGGAGCTTTATCCTTTAATTTTACAATAAACACTTATCATATTCAGGGGTAAACATATGAATATGATAATATTAATAACTTACGGTTTACCCGATAAGAAAATGAATAATCCTTAGCTTTTAAACTATTATTATATGTTCATATATTAAGATAAAAGTTTTCGCTCTGATATTTGAAACTGCCAACACTAATAAGTCTAAAAAACTAAAAAAAATGGAATATTATATTCTTGTTTCCTTCCTTAAATGACGGATTTGCTATTACACACTCGTTTAATCTTAGATTTGTTAAGAATATTTGGATTTGATGTCCATGAAAGGAGGTTTTGTAAATCTTCTTGATGTATTTGATTATCAAGAAGAGAATGTCTTGATCTATTTATCAACATCGCATATGAATTTATAAGATATTGGAGATTGTTGTTCTGTTTATGAATATCTTCCGAATTTGTGGAACATTGAAGATCTGAATCTCTTTATAAATATCCAAGAGTTCATGACATACTCAAGATGGTCTGATCTATTTATGAATATATATCCCATGATTTTGTGGTGATGTTGGACCTCTTTTCGAATACCCATTAATACATGGGATATTCAAGATGTCTCTCTAAAGCAATATATTATTCCTCCATCCCAAATTACTCGTCTCAAATTTCCTAATTTGATTTTCATTTTACTTGTCTTTTTTCATTAATCAAGAAGAGACAATTTTTTTCTTCATGTTTTACCCTTTGCATTAATTACTTTTTATTCAAATTAAAATGTAAACATCACATGCTATTAATTTTTTTTTTTAATCAATGTATCATCTCAATTTTGAACGGGTAATTTAGGACGAAGAGAGTATTACATAGGCATGATTTAGGGTTTAGGGTACGAAAACTAACATAAATTGAATTTATCTTGTAAAGTCCGCCACAGAGCTTAATTGTCATAAAAACGATCCTAAGCTCCTCTCAAATTCCTCTCCGTATAAATTAGTAATAGTAATATATACGTAGTTCTAAGGAAATTGCAAAGGAAACTTTGGCTTGTGCATTCATGGAATGACCATATTTACAATTATTAATATTACTAGTAAAATTAATCGGTTAACTTAAATATGTGTGAATTGATCCTAAATCTTCTCAATAAATAAATAGTTTAACATTCCTAATCTTTTAGGCAAATAGTTTAATTTGGATTCCTAAATCAAAACGTCTCTAATAATTAGTACACCTATCTCCTCGTGGAAGTCAACTTGCTCTTTTTCATTTTCTCTACACTGAAAATAGTCTCAAATCTTTTCATTTTCTGTGAGAGAGAAACTATAGATTTACAAGAAACTTTGGAGCAATTATTTTAACCTTTCCATTTCCACTGTAAGGTTAGATTCTTTTTTTAGCTTTTGCAATTTATCATTTGATTATATGTCACAATCTTTATGTCTTGATATAAGATATAGTCTATACAGTTTCATGAATTGAACACTAAAGTGCTATTGTCTTATCAGTATTAGTTACTACTATCATTTAATCGAATTGCAAGACATTTTCTTATATGTAAAATTGATAACCCCAACGGTTAAACACCATCACCCGATTGGTCCCATTATGGATTATAGCATGTTTACAAATCAAAGCCGACAAATCAAATATGTCACATATAAAATCAAACTGAGTTGACTACAATTAGTAGCCTTAATTGGAAATCCAAAAGCTTAAAATCCTAGATCCGCCTTTGACTGTGATCATGATTTTATTTTTCTTTACAAAAAGTTTATCAACTTGAAGTATTGTATAATCCTTACAAATCAGTTCCATTGCAGGTGACCATCAATTTTTTAACTAGATCTAGCAAATTTACTTTTGAAAATTTTTCCCTTAGAAATAATTGAACTAATTAGTTTGCAGATTTTCATTCTCGATTATAGGTTTCTTAAAATATATGTTTTGCAAAAATTATTGATTGTTTGACTTATTATTTATAATATATGTGCTTATAAGAAGGGGTTGCTGCCATGTGACCAGGAGGTCACGGGTTCAAGCCTTGGAAACAGCCTCTGGCAGAAATGCAAGGTAAGGCTGCGTATGATACATCCTTGTGGTGGGGTCCTTCCCCGAACACCGCGCATAGCGGTAGCTTTAGTGCACCGGGCTACCCTTTTTTATATGTGCTTATATTAAGACACAAAATGGAACATCCACAGCTTATCGGGTGGATCATGTGGACCGGTGGATGGTTTTGCTTAATGGTTCGACTTATTAGATATCAACTTTTAAATGTACTAATCCTCTAGCCAGCCAATAAGATGTCAGTTGAGTCAACATCGTATTAGCAATTATTGGACGGTGTATCGGCTAAATGTAAGAGAGTTTCTCACTACATCAATTCTCAATCAAAGAGAAATCTTGTTTTTCCCCACAAAATTTAGGGAGCTTTGCTGAATGAGTGGATGGGGCTTAATCCTTTTAAGCTTACAATAAACACTTATCATATTCAGGGGTAAACACATAAATATGATAATAATATTAATGACTTATAGTTTACCCGATAAGAAAATAAATAATCCTTTGCTGCACCGATAAATCATTAACTATGAAAAAAAAATGCACTTAAAGGAATTCGCAACTGAAAATTGTTAATCTAGGAGCTATGCTCGAAGAAGATGATAGCTAAATCAGGGATTAATCCGAGAATTGAAGCTAAAAGAAATTATAGAGAGAATATAGAAGAGAGAAACTTGAGATATTATTCATGAATGAATGCTTACACTGGTGATGCTTGGTATTATAGCTAACAATCCCACTTGACAGCTGTAACTAACTCTCTAACCGATTAACTACCCATGTGACTTGAGTACAGTAATAACTGCGATGAACAGTAAAAATAAAGTTTTGAATTCTAATACAGTTTAACTACTTCTAACTAATTTATTGATTCCAGCTGTGCTTCACTTCATTTTCAGTTCCCCATCTTGTATCAATACCCCTCCCTTAAAGAACATCCTTGTCCTCAAGGATTAAAGGAAGGAAACCTCAGCAGTAACTCAGAAGTCCTATGTAGCTTGTGTTGCATCAATTCCAGTTCATTGCACCAAGACTTGCTCTACAGCCTTGTTTCCCCTTTTGACCAATCTATTATCTAACACCCTCTCTAGAATAGGGCAATAAGGACTAGAAAGATGTATGACAGGCGGATGAGTGAAACTCTGAGGTAAGGCATGACACCTCTTAAGTTGAGAGACATAGAAGGTAGGGTGAATGAGAACATTACTAGGCAGTAAGAGCTTATAAGCAACAGCTCCGATCTTGTCTTCAACCTTATAGGGGCCATAATACTTGGCAGGAAGTTTGTTAAAAGGCCTGGCAGCCAGTGAAACTTGTCTGTAAGGTTGCAATTTTAGATAAACCCAATCACCTACTTCAAAGGACCTATCTGATCTATGTTTGTTGGCAATGTCTTGTATTCTTTGTTGAGCCCTGATAATATGGAACTTTAGCAACTAAATAACAGTCTCTCTAGCCTCCAAGCTTCTATCTACCATCTCCACAGCACTTTCACCCACTAAGTAAGGTAGATGAATGAGAGTTTTTGACCATATAAAGCTTCATATGGTGTGCATTTGATAGTGGTATAATAGGTAGTATTGTACCACCACTCAGCCAGGGAGAGATGATTAGCCCATTCTCTTGGACAATCAGAGCAAAAACATCTCAAGTAAGTCTCCAAGGTCCTGTTGACCACCTCAGTTTGACCACCTCAGTTTGGCCATCAGTCTGAGGGTGGTAAGTAGTATATCTCTGAAGTTGTACACCTTGCAAGGTGAATAATTCTTGCCAAAAAACACTTAAGAAGACTGGATCTGTGTCACTAGTCATGGTAACACGTAATCCATGTAGTTTAAAGATATTATCCATGAAGCATTTAGCAACTGACTGAGCTGTGTATGGGTGTTGCAGACCTAAAAAGTGACTGTATTTGGTGAGCCTGTCTACCACTACCAAAATGACATCTTTACCGTGGGATTTAGGCAGACCTTCAATGAAATCTAAGCAAATATCAGTCCATTCACCTTCAGGAACAGGTAGAGGTTGCAAATACCCTGGTATCATACTTATGTCTTTGACAAACATCACACTGATTGATGAACTTCCTCACATCTGCAGTAAGTGTTTTCCAATCGAAGAGGGATTGTAAACTCCATATAGTAGCATCCATGCCTGAGTGTCCACATTGTGGAGTACTATGCCACAAAGAAATAATGTCAGTCTTCAACTGTTGATCATCACCTATAACTAACCTTCCTTTCCATCTAAGCTGGCCACCACACCAAGTGTAGGATTTAAAAGGCTGTGTCTGAAATTTCTGTATAATCACCTGTAATGCAGGATCCACTTCCCAAGATGCCTTAATATTCATTTACAATTCATCATGTGGAGTGAGTAATGAGATGGCTAATAATTCAGCATCAAGCATTCTTGACAATGCATCAACAACACTATTCTCAGAGCCTTTTTTTGTACTCAATACTAAAATCAAAAGCCATTAGTTTGGATATACTAACAATCTGGAAATCAGTGTGAATTGGTTGATCAAGTAGGTGTTTCAAGGCCTTTTGGCCAGTTCTTACTATAAAATGGTTGTGCAACAAGGAGTGTGACCATTTGGTAACTGCAAAAATGAGAGCAAGCAGTTCTCTGTCATATACAGACAGAGAGCAAGCAGTTCTCTGTCATATACAGACATAGCTTGATGTTTAGGAGCTAAGGATTTGCTTATATAAGCAATAGGGTGTCCTTGTTGCATTAACACAACTCCAATTTCTTTACCACTAGCATCCATCTCCACAATAAAAGGTAAGGAATAGTTAGGCAAGGCTAGCACTGGAGCAGAAACCAATGCCTGTTTTAGTGTTCTAAAAGCCTCATAAGCTTGTTCAGACTAGTGGAACCTTCCTTCTTCAACATATCATGAAGGGGTCTGCATATAATTCCAAAACCATGTATAAACCTCTTGTAGTAGCCTGCAAGTCCTAAGAATCCTCTTAATTGTTTGAGATTAGTAGGCATAGGCCAATTTTAAACAGCTATAATCTTTCTAGGATCAGTTGAAACTCTCTCTGCACTGATGAAATGGCCTAAGTAATCCACCTTAGTCACTCCAAAGGCACACTTAGATATCTTAGCATACAACCGATACTATTTCATTAGTTCAAACACAGCATGAACATGAACCAAGTGGTCAACCGATGATTTACTGTAGATTAAGATATCATCAAAAAACACTAATACTGACTTTCTTAATAACGGTTTGAAAACTGCATTCATAAGTCCTTGAAAGAAAAATGAAGCATTGGTTAAACCAAAAGGCATAACCAAAAACTCATAATGGCCTTCATGAGTTTTGAAAGCTGTCTTATAAGTGTCTTCTTCAGCCATTCTCAACTTATGATACCCTGCTCTAAGATCAATCTTTGAGAATATAACAGCACCCCCTAATTCATCCAACAAGTCTTCAGTCATGGGAATTGGGAATTTGTCTTTAATAGTTAACTGATTGAGACTTTTATAATCAACACAAAGTCTCTAAGACCCACCTTTTTTTCCCACCAACACCACATGAGAAGCATATGGGCTAGAACTATGTTGAATAACCCCTTGATCCATCATCTCCTGTACCAATTTCTCAATAATATCCTTCTTAAATGCAGGATATCTGTAAGGTCTCTTACTAACAGGAATTGTTGATTCCATCAATGGAATTCTGTGATCAAATGCACCTCTATGAGGTGGTAAGGTGCTAGGCAGCTCAAAAATACAAGCAAATTATTCCAATAAGGGCTTTAATTCTGGTAACAAGTTAGTACCTGGAGTGACTTGAATACTGCAATAATTTACTTCATTTATTGCTGGGTTGGTTACTGTCATCATGAACAATTGAGCTTCTTAGCCTTCCTGCTTGATTAGGGACTCAGCCTTAGCAACTTTTATGTGTACTCTAGCTCTTCTTAACACATGTTTCTTTCCTTGATACCTGAAATCAATGGACTTATTCTGGAAGTCAAATAAGATTCTTCCCAATGTAGTTAATCACTGAACCTCCAATACAATGTCAACATTTCCAAGTAGTAAGATTAGGAAATCAGATGAAAATGTAGTGCCTTGTAAAAGCCAAGTGAGATCCTTACATATTGATGCAGTCTGCACTTTTCTACCATCTGCTACACTAATAGATTGCTCATGAATAGGAGAAGCTTTACATTGCAATTTTGTGCCTACCTCTTGATCAATAAAGTTGGGTGTGCTTCTTGTGTCAATTAAGACCTGCAATGGTCTCTTTTCATGATACCCTGTGACCCTAAGTGTTTGATATCCTGTCACTCCTGTAAGAGCTTGTAATGATATAGCCATGAACTCATATGCTTCACTAGTCACAATAGGGACTGATTCTTGTACTTTAGCTAGCTCCATGTCCCCTTCTTCTACTTCTTCTACCTCCACCATATACAACTGTTTATTACTTCTACAATTGTGCCCTTGTACATATTTCTCATCAAAGAAAAAACAAAGGTCTTTTGCCCTCTTCTTATTCATTTCTGCTGCGAATAACCTTTTACCAGGAATTTTTCTATCTCCAATTTGCTTTTATTCAAATGGTTGCTTATAAGTGGAATTGGATGCAAGGTTATAAGAAGGTTTCTGGGTATACACAGGCTTAACCACTGCAGGAGTAGGTAATAATCCACTACTATTCTTATAAGGTACCTTCAAACCCCATGACGGAGCTTGTGCTTCAAACACCTCTTCTTGTAGCCTAGCTACCTTATAAGTCTGCATCAGCGTTTTAGGACCTTGTATTCTAACAACCTTATTTAGTGCTGGAGTTAAACCCCCTAGGAAGCAGCTGATAGCATTTTCATTTGACAAGTTAACCCTAGTCAGAAATTTATCAAATTCTGCCTGATACTCCCTTACACTACCAGTTTGTCTCAAGTTCGTTAGGGCTTCCATTGGATCCTCAAATCCATCTCCAAACCTCTCATTTAGGGCTATGACATATTCAGTCCAAGTAGGATCCACTACAGAATTCCTGCACCTCATATATGCTCCATGCCAGGCTATGGCCTTATCATCAAAATGGATGGATGCTACCTTAACCCTTTTCTCAAAAGGTACTTCATCCATGGAAAAAAATTGGTCGAACTTATATAACCAAGTCCTTAAATCTTGGCCCGAAAATCTAGGAAATTCAAGTCAAGAATACTTTGTAAAGTAATTACCATGTGAATTTGAGTTGTGATGACCTTCCTTGGGCCTTTCCTCTTGCTGTAGCTCCATTGAACCAGCCCTTCCATTAGTGGATTCTGCTCTGTTTGGTTCTCTTCCTTTCCCTTTCTGCGCCATTGATCCCAATGCTTCACGAATCTCTAACAATTCTTTATTTGATTTTTTGCATTCATATTCAACATTCCTTCCATTAACTGCTGCAGCTGATCTTGAATTTGTGTCAATTTATCATCCATTTCTTCCCCAGATTTATCTTGACCTTTACTTCTCACCATTATCATTCCAAGAACCTACAAGCTTTGATACCAATTGATGCACTTAAAGGAATTCGCAACTGGAAATTGTTAATCTAGGAGCTATGCTCGAAGAAGATGATAGCTAAATCAGGGATTAATCCGAGAATTGAAGCTAAAAGAAATTATAGAGAGAATATAGAAGAGAGAAACTTGAGATATTATTCATGAATGAATGCTTACACCAGTGATGCTTGGTTTTATAGCTAACAATCCCACTTGACAGCTGTAACTAACTCTCTAACCGATTAACTACCCATGTGACTTGAGTACAGTAATAACTGCAATGAACAGTAAAAAACAAAATTTTGAATTCTAATATAGTTTAACTACTTTTAACTAATTTGTTGATTCCAGCTGTGCTTCACTTCATTTTCAGTTCCCCATCTTGTATCAATTTCGCTTCTAACAATCGTAAAAGGGGCCAAGCTAGCTGATATGGAGAATGTTGAGAGAATTCCTTCCTCTGTAGAGCCTCCCACGGAGCGTAGTTATCCATCAGTTGACGGAGAACTTGTGGGTTTTGACGATCATGCGGAAAATATAATTCAAAAATTGAGGGAAAGGTCAATGGACTTTGACATTATTTCAGTTGTTGGAATGGCCGGAATAGGGAAAACAGCTTTGGCTAGAAAGGTATACAATAGTAGTTCTATTATTGATTGTTTTGATGTTCGAGCGTGGTGCTCCGTTGGACAAACATATAATGTGAGAAAGTTATTTCTTGAGATTCTAAAACAAATTACGGGCGATAGGTTTGTTAATGTGGATGATCCTGATGACATGATGCGGAAGAATCTTTTCGGAAAAAGGTATCTCATCGTATTGGATGATATATGTGAATACGAGGCATGGGATGATTTACGACCATGTTTCCCTTCTGTGGGAAAGGGAAGTAGAATAATGGTAACAACTAGAAATGTACAGCTAACTCGGCATATGAAGAAGCATAGTGAACCTTATCTTCTTCCATGTCTAAGAGATGAAGAGAGTTGGGAATTATTGCAGAAGAAAGTATTTCAAGGAGAGAGCTGTCCTTTGGAGCTACGCAGTGTAGGACCACTAGTTGCCAAAAAATGCAATGGGTTGCCTCTTTTCATAATCATTATTGCTGGAATTCTTTCTCGAAAAAAAAGAGAAGCATCTACGTGGCTTGAGGTTGCATATGATATAGGTTCTCATGCCTTAGAAGAAGGAAGCATGAAGATGATACAATCAAGTTATGACATTTTAGCGGAATATTTAAAGCCTTGTCTTCTCTACATGGGATTGTTTCCTAAAGGCTATGAAATTCCAGTGTCTGATCTGCTCAAGTGGTGGATAGCTGAGGAGTTTGTGCCGAACATTGGCACGTTGAAGCAAGAAGAAACATCAATGAGTTGCTTGAGTGATCTTGTTAGCAGAAACTTGGTAGTTTTATCTAAAACCAGAGGAAGTGGTGAAATGAAATGCTGCATAGTTCCTGATCAAGTGCGTGAATTTTGCTTGACAAAAATAAAAGAAGAAAAGTTCATGCAACATGTAGGAAAAAGGCTATGTATGTACATACCTGACACTATGACAAGTGATTTCAAGGAAAGAAAGTCATTTGGAATAAGTCAAGCGTCCCTTGAGTGCATTGCTCATCCAAAATTCAGCATATCAAAAAAAAAGAATCTTTTTCCTTTGCTTAATAACTTCAGACTTATTCGGGTGTTACATTTATTGGATTTCTACTTGGATGATTCTTGGGCTGCTGCGTTTCAGTCGCTGACTCACTTAAGGTACCTTGCAATTTTTGTTAAAGCATTCCATTTCAAATGGGTGTCACACCTTGTTCATTTACAAACTTTGGGGGTTCGTTCATCTTATATAATGATGTCGCCTGCTATTTGGAAACTGGAAAAGTTGAGGCACGTGGACATAAACGAATTTCCCATTAGATGGGCAGATGGTGAGCGAGTGAAGTTCGAAGAACCTACAGATGTTGTGTTACATAACATGAAGACTCTTGGCACGTGCTCCATGTCCGTGGCTGACATGACTCCGAAGTTCTGGAATAAGTTTCCAAATCTCGAACAACTTAGGCTCCATATTGATGAACTTGGTGATGTTCCTTATTATTCAGACTCTAGATTAATGACTTTGGAGATGTTTCCCTCACGTCTTAGGAATTTGTCCCTCAGTGAAACTTTCCTGACGGATGAAATAGTTTCAAGTATTGCAAAGCTGCAACATCTTGAGACTCTTAAATTATCTGAGATATACTTTACGGGGAAAAAAGATTGGGATCTCAGTGATAAGACGTTTGAGAGACTCAAGTTTTTGAAACTACATCGTGTGTTTATGACCCACTGGTATTGCTCAGATGAATCATTTCCTGAGCTTGAATATCTAGTTATAAAAAGTTGTTCCAAGCTTGAAGAGATCCCACTTAGCTTTGCAGATGTTCTAACATTGCAATTGATAAAAGTTACTGATTGTAGCAAATCAGTTGGTGATTCAGCTTTGAAGATTGAAAAAGAAATGGAAGAGTACGGCTGCGAGCTCCAAGTTCATATGTTGAAGAATGACTAAAGATGAAGGTAAGTGATTTCATCATTATGATGCTTCTGCACCTCTGCATTGCATTCTCATATGAAAAACATTTTTTAGTAATTTCTGCCTTGCATTTTAAGTTAAGATGATCATTAAAGTATTGTTTATTCATTCGTAAGCAGAATTTGCTATGTATAAAAGTTCAAGTCTCTTAGAATTGAGAATTTAGATTACATTTTATGCTTTGTGAATAGTGAATTTCTTTTCTGTAGAAAAAAAATGGAAGATTACAATTGAGAACAGATTTATACATTAAGATATGCCAATTTTTCTGTGCATATATATGGCATCGACATATTTCTCTAGAAATAATTTAACCACATGTCATATTTTCATATCACTTTATGGCTTTTGAGTTCTCTCTACTTGCTTTCGTTCTCACTAGCTTTTGTGGTGTACTTCCTTTATTTTCCTGACATTCTTCGTTCTTTTCATTTTTAACTTCTCATCTTTATATAGCATCCACCTAGACGTGACTTCCGAGCAGTAGACCTATTCATTGGACTTGTGACCATCTGACATCAGTAGAAGCTAATACTTTGTACTGAGATGAAAGGACTGATCTGCATATGATGAAGCTGCGATTGTTGGGAAGATGTTAATGTCTATTTAGTTTTGTGCTTTGCAACGATACGTTCTGATAGGTATTGTCAAAGACTGAGCCAGAATCAGAAGCTTATGTTTTGTTTGTGAACTCTTCAAACCCCTTTTGTCATGTTCATTGTTATTTGAGTTAATACATAAAAATGACCCTTAACTTGACACCAAATTATAACTTTGACCTTAAACTTTGACAGTGCACAAATATGACCTTTAACTATTCAAAACTGCACAAATATAACCTCCAATCCTATGTGGTAAAACGCGTGTTCAACACGCAAAACTGGGCATGTCCAGCTTAAAATCTAAGGGCATAATACATAAATATGACCTTAAACTTTGACAGTGCATAAATATGACCTTTAACTATTCAAAACTGCACAAATATGACCTTTAAATGACTCTTCACTATTATTTTTTCATTATTTTCGGCTCAAAGATGAAAATGACATCTAATTTCTTTTGTCATTGCGGAAAAAGAACAATATTGAAGATTTATTAATTAGGCGGGTCAGCCTCATACGAAAAAATCGAGCGGGTATGTATATATATTATAAAGCAGAGGACGAATTTAAGTTATATAATATATCTAAATATTATTTATTTAAATATTAAATTAAAGATGAAACTATACTAATAATAAGAAAAAATATAGTTTTAATAAAACGTTATTAAATTAATGTTATTAAGGATAGTAGTAGTAGTATATTAAATTAACGTTATCAAATTAACGTAATTAAAATGTTATTAAATTAATGTTATTAAAATGTTATTAAATTAACGAGGGGCGGACCTACGTGGTTGCCATGGGGTTCACCTGAAACCCCTCAGTAAAAAAATTATGTTGTATATATATAAGATAGAAAATGTATATTTATGTACGTATATTAATGTTGAACCACATGAAACAAGACACTTAGATAGCCTGGTGGTGTTATTTACTCTTCTTGGACGCTTCCTTTAGCCTATTGTGCGGGTTCCATCCCTGCTAGTGGCTATTTTTTTTTCATTAAAAAAAGCTAGGTGCTGCTGCTATAGAAATAAATAAAATAATAATAATAATAATAATTTTTTTAAATTAAAAAAAAAGTTAGGTGCTGCTACTATAGAAATAAATAATAATAATAATAATAAAAACGACGTCGTCTTAACACAAAAAGCAAAACTCTGACAGTGCACAAATATGACCTTTAACTATTTAAAACTGCACAAATATGACCTCTCTCCAAGTCAGCCTTTTTAACGACGTGGCACCGTATGATTGGATTACCTTTCCACGTAGGCGCGAGTGAGACTCACGCATGAAGTTGCAAAATCAAAGGTCATATTTGTTTAGGTTTTGAATAGTTAAAGGTCCTATTTGTGCACTATCAAAGTTTAAGGTCAAAGTTATAATTTGGTGTCAAGTTTAGGATCGTTTTTATGTATTAACTCTTGTTATTTCTCAGTAGAAACTTTGGCATTGTACTCTTTTCATAATTTCTTATTTGCTGATGGAAACTATATATCCAACTCATCCCCTTGTCTATAGGGACCTCGTATAAAGGTTTAAGATAAAGAAGAGAAAGATAAATGTTATTCACGTGCAACATCTCTTTATAGAGCGGATATAGAACTGGAAATACTATCTGGCAAGTATAAAGAAGCAGAAAATCCTAAAATACAACAGAAAATTATGGAACTCCTAAATATAACATATAACTAACTACTGTATAATTGAATACATATAGATAGCTATAATATCTTAAGCTAATAACAAACTGAGGTGGCATATATTATCTGTTAATACGCCCCCACAAGTACGCCCCCACAAGTTGGGGGTGACTGGGACAAGCCCCAACTTGTGAAAATGTCGCAGAAAAGCTGTATGCGGAAGAGGCTTGGTGAGGATGTCAGCTACTTGATCAGCGGAGTGAAGGTGATGAACCTCAAGCTTTTTCGTTGAACTTGCTCACGAACAAAATGAAAATCAATAGTTGCATGCTTATGAAAAATAAGATTAGCACAAATGTAAGTGGTGCTGATTTGTCACAGAGAACGGTTGGTGGGGAAGATAGTGATAGGTGAAGCTCATGGTTCAAATTGGTAAACAACAACAGCAACAACTCGATACTCGACTTTCATGGATGAGCGTGAGATAGACTTTTACTTTTTGTAAGACCATGAGATTAGTGAGTTTTCAAGGGAGACAAAATAACCTGTTGTTGATGTTCTGTTATGTGGATTTCCAGCCTAATCAGAGTCAGAATACGCAAGCAAACCATCTGTTGATTGTCGACTTAACTGGAGCCCAACGTGCTTGTGTGCTTCAAGTAGCACAACAAACGTTTGCTGACCTTCCAGTGAGACTCTTTGGGATTATGCATAAACTGAGACAACTTGCTCATAGCAAACCCAATGTCAGGCCTAGTGAAGGATAGGTAGTGAAGCTTACCAATGATTCTTCGGTAAAGTGAAACATCAATGGCTGAATCGATCTCTGAATCAATGAAGGAGTTTGATGTCATTGGTGTTGGAACACCCTTGCAGTCAACCATATGCAATTCAACTAGAAGATCCATGATATATTTGTGTTGGGAAAACTATATGGCAGTTGGTGTGGATATTACCTCAACACCCAAAAAATAATGCCAGAGCCCAAGATCTTTGGGAGAGAATCGCTGAGAAAGTGATTTAATTATGGACATGATACTTTTTTGAATGCTGCCCATAATGATTATGTCATCAACATATATAATAATGTAGATAGTAACACCAAAATTATAAAGGATAAACAAAGATGAGTCAGATTTTGATTTAACAAATTCAATACTTGTTAAGTAGTTGGTAGGCTCGGTGTACCATGCCCTAGGAGTCTGCTTAAGTTCGTATATGGCTTTTTTTGAGCTTGCAAATGTACATAGAATTTTATGAGGACTCAAAACCAAGAGGTTGTCTCATGTACACTTCCTTTTCAAGACGACCTTGTAAGAAGGCATTATTAACATCTAACTGATGAATATGCTAGGAACGTTGGACTGGAATTGTTAATAGATAATAAAAACATATTCGCATCAGACATATTGCAGTTAAATAATTGTTGAAACATGGCGTTATTTCCTTAGAATATGTAAGATTCGAAAGAAATTTGGTGGATCCTATGACCAAGCGTCTGACAAGGAAAAAAATCTTTGAATCGTCGAGGGGGATGGGGCTAAAGCCCATGGATTGAGGTAGTATGGTGGATACATATTTATGGACAAACACAACCATATAGGCCTTCAATAAACACTACATATCCTATCTCTATGGCATGGGGTAGTGTATTATAAGGTTGAGCTTATTTTTGCTCTTAATGAATCCATAACCTTAAGGTGGTCTATGAGATAGACTTGATGAATCATTTACGCGAGTGTAAAAGGTTGACCACTTTTTTATGAAGTACTTGGGTCATCTTTCTAGAGAACTCATGATACCCAAGGTTTGTGTGCAAGACCATAAAAACACTTTATAATATCGCACCTTGTGCCAAAAAATTATCACCACCCTGATGCCTATCACCCGAAGGCTTCAGGTAAGGAGCACTAGCAGAAGAGAAAGAACCGAAATTCCCCCACTTCTTCTTTGACCACTTACCGTCATCCTGACTACCTTGTTGTTGCCCACCACCTTGTTTAGAAGATTGAACTTCTTACTCTGCCTTTCTCCAAACTCAGCCTGTTTCCTTTTTTCTTCCTCCACCGGTTGCATATGAACCACCAACCTAGACATATCCATATCCTTGATCAGCAATGCAGTCTTTTTTTAAGGATCAAATCCCGAGGTAGTCCATAAGCAAACTTTCTTATCCTCTCCCTCATATCTGATACCAATTTTGAAGCATACCTTGACGACTGATGAAATTTCAAGGCATATTCCTTGACTGATATTTTCCCTTGTCTCAGATTGACAAATTCCTCTACCTTTGCTTCTCTCAGCTCCTGAGGAAAGAAGCGATCCAAAAAAGCATTTGATAAAGCCTCCTATAAGGAAACTCCTCAACATCACCGTTTACCTCATCCCATTTCTCGTACCATTGGTACGATACATCCTTAAGTTGATAAGCCCCAAAACTCACCCCTTCCACATTCATGGCCTGCATTACCTTAAATATCTTCTCTATTTCATCCAAGAAACCCCGAGGATCCTCCTCCACCTTTACATCATAAAAGTAGGAGGATTCATCTTCATAAACTGGTCAACCCTTGTGGCCTTAGCAAATGAAACACCAGATGTATCCTGCTCAGCCTGAGCAGCAACCAACTGAGCAATAGTATGAATCGATTGATGAAATTCCGCATTCGTCACCTCACCCTGAGAAGGACTGATAGCCACTGGAGGAACTCTAGAAATATCAGGACGGACCCCTAGACCAAGTATGGATCCCCTATGTCCCTTCTACGTTGTCCCTAGATGGGACAGAAGAGTTTTCTTGTATTCCAGATCGTCGAGGCTTGATCTGAAAAACGAACAAACTAGGATTAGAAAGGACCTCAGACCTTGCAATTTGAAACAGAATACCAAGAAAGTGAAACATTCTTAAATTTTTTTAGCCTCTCCCTTATGAGTGTGGCACACTACACACTCCTAAAAGAGACTACTCGACCCGACTTTGTGGACTCTCAATTGACCATGACCCTAAAGCTCTGATACCAACTTCACCCGACCTGAACAGGGGCCTTATTGTAATGGGCATCCCAAGTCCAAATAGAACTGAGGACCACCCCCAATACCCAACCCCAACCATCTAACACATACCCTGAGTCAGATGAATTCTGAACATATAACAAGATAGCATATAATTATCCAAATCCAGACACTGGGATAGGTATATAACCATGACCGACCCAACTGATTCCAACCGACCCAAACCAACCGATAATCATAACCAAACCATAAACCAAAACCAAAATAATAACCAAACCAAGTTCCATAACATAACATAAAAAGATGGAACAATGAGAAATTTTGTCCAAGGGTGTCAGCCCCATTACCAATACCAATACTAAAGCTGACACCAATACCGATCCTGCCCATGCCAACCCATAAAAGTTCCACAATAGCCTCTAATCAAAAGAAAACCAATATCCGGTTGGGACATGCCCCAACCATATCCATAAATAAACCAAAGTATATGAAAATGTCTACAATATAAAATGGAGCCTTCAGAAAAGATGAAAGCTTACCACTTCAATCCAATAGCTGATCCCGAGAATTCGAGCACTAAGTAGGAGGAGTAGAATTGCCAGTTCCTGCATCACGTGGGAATACAACCACAGAGAGGTTAGCGGGTGAACGCTAGCAAGTACTCAGGATAGGGATAAAATAATGCCAACTAGTAAAACCAAGTAAACCAACCATATGGAAATAAACCATACATACATACACACACACACACACACACACACACACACATATATATATATATATATATATAAAACACCATGCTGTGAAAGGGAACCAGATTTAGTATTGTAATATCCCGTATTTTTGGGCTAGATTTTAAAGCGTCGTTCTTACGTGTGTTGACTATAATTCCATGAATTCATTTTGAATACACATGTCATGATCTTTATCCTAGTGTGTGAAGTGATTTTGAGGTGAAAAATTTTCATAAAAATCTTTTAGAACAAAGTTGAGCTAAGATCCTTTGATTCATCCAGAGTTTGGTATTTGATTCTACAAGGGTATACTTTGAACGTGTATAAATTTTTATATACATAAAATTTTTCAGCTCAAGACCTACCAAATTATAGATAATTGAGTCATCTTTCCAACGATACCAATTTTGCCTTAATCTGATACACGAGCGAAAAGTTATAGCCATTTTCGTGAGAGAGGCAATGAGGGCGTGCGATTAGCCCGCGATGCGCGCTTTGTCGCCCGTACCTATTTTTTAGTTTCTGTTTTAGCGTTTTAAAGGGAAAATAAGTCTTTTCCTCAACCCCAACTCATCCATAACATATAATTTCAGCCTCCAAAGGCAATATACACACTATTGTTCATCTTTTCTATTAAAAGAAAAACCCTAGCCTCTTCAAGATTCAAGCCCTTCCTTCAAGAAAACCAAGAACTCAAGTGTTCCAATCCAAGAAAGCTTTCAAGAAAGTTATTCTCATTCAAGATTTAAGTTTCAAGGTATGTTAGATGTTCATCCATGGGCTCTTTTCACCCATGGAGTCTAAGAATCCATCTTTTATGTTTTAAACTATGAAATTACATATTTATAATGATTTATCTCTATGAAGATTTTATAAAATTCAATTATACATGATATTTACAATCTATTTTCATTGAAAGCAACCTTTACACGTTTGAAGTATGAAATTTCATTGTTAAATCGCTAAAAGTATGATTTTAGTATTGCAATTATGTTATTCCCACATGTTTCACTCATTCCCATGTTTAAAGTCTATGAATTTCTTACCGTTCGAATTTCAAGTTAAGATTATAAATTGTTTCAAGTGGAATACATTATAGTATATTTTAAATATTATTGTTTCCATATCATGTTCATGAGAATTCAGAATAAATCCTCCGTTTATGATTTTGTCATGTGATTATTCTATCTTATCATGTTTAAAGGTATTCCTATGTTTAAATTCATGTCTTCCATGTGTTTAATGAAATGCCAAAGTGATGGATTCTGAGTAGAGATTCCCTATTATGGTTTTCAAGGATTTTACGTGTTCCTATTATTGTTCTATCGAGTCCTGGGGTTATGATACCTGAAATTTAGCTGTGTACTTAGTTTTTAGTAGTTACAGAAGGGTCTCAGTCATATCTTGAGCAGTAATACTCGGTCAATTAACATGGTTAGTGCGAGTTCGATCAAGCTTAGCCCAGTCTAGTAATCGGAATATATTCAGTTGGGAGTAGGATTCAGATCGAGCGAACCCAGGAACGGGGGCATTCCTGCCTAGTTAGGGTGTGACCCTTAGTAGCAGTCCCTGAGTTACAGAACTACGTAGCCAGCGTAGGTGGATGTGTCTTTCTGCCAGACTAAGGTTGACATACATATATATATATATATATATATATATATATATATATATATCTCATGAGTCTTCCTGCCAGATTAGGGTTGACCCAACCATTGTTAGTAACCCGTGGCATAGTACTAACACCCTTCCAACTGGGGTTACAGGTTAGACCCCAATCAGTTTATATTGGGGAATGTCGGTTAGATGATAGCTCCCATAGTTTCGGTTCCAGTACTTAGTTCAGAATTCAGTTAAGTCTTGCTTGACCATAGCATATAGTTTATCAGTTATTTAGTTATCAGATTTTGGTATTTCAGTTTACGGACTATTTCAGAACTGGTTTTATGCTTGGTCATGCATTCTCAGTCTTTATAGCTTGCATGCATTCTTACTCAGTATCTCATTTTGTGCATCCAGTCAGTTATTACTCGCGTACATAAGCCCATGCATATTATCCTAAACTCATTTAGCATACCAGTATATTCAAAGTACTATCACATACTCATTTCTTGTGCTATAATAGGTTCGGATGCTCAGATTCCCAATCATACTTAGATTTTCTAGGGTATTAGTAGCAGCAGCAGTGGTGAGTCCTCATCCTTCAAGGACGAGTTACCTTATATTCAGTTGTGTTAGTAGTTCAATCATTTAGTCAGTTGGAGTTAGTTGGGGGCTTGTCCTATCAACTCCACGGTCAGTCTGATTTAGAGGCTTTTAGACATTTTTAGTCAATTAGTTGCTTTCAGTTTATCAATCTTCAAACAGTTGTTTTTAGTATTACGATTCAGTATTGTTTTTCGTATTTGAAACCTTATGGAATTCCAGTTAAATTTCGCACATGTTCCTTGTTATTTTATTTAGTGTTCACAGCAGGTACCAACATAGGTTAGCTTGTGATCCTTTGGGGCTATAAGCACCGTGTAGCACCCAGGGTGTACTCTCGGGGAATTACAAGTATGAATTTAAAAACATTAACCTGGGTATGTATAGCTTACCATCCAAAACCACCCACAGACTATATGGATCCAGTGTAACCCCATGAAGTGTAACCCCATGAACGGGCCCTGATGGATGTAGCTGCACGAACCGAAGATAGCATAAGAGTAGGGGATTCCCGAGTACCCATACTCTCTATTATACATATGTACAATATACTTAGAGGCTCCCCGTTTACCTCATAGTATCATATATGGTCTCCATGACCAACCCCTCATGTCGGCAAACATGAATTTCCAATGTTCATTCATTGAACTCCTACCTTCATGGTTAACTATCACACTCCACCATTATTGCCCAATTAAAACCATTTTTAACCAACCAATTCGTTATCCTATTTATTATTAACCAAGGCTATTAATAGTGGTATCCTCATACCGACTATAACTTGAAAGTATTGTCCTTATCCAACCTTAGTGTAAAGGGATTCCTATGTACCCATAGATTATACCTTCAAGTTAATTTGGGGGGAGTCCCATGTACCTCACAAAAATTCCATTATTATGTTTGATTGGGGGAGTCCCATGTACCCCACAAGTTATTCATTAACATGTTTACTTGGGAGATTTTATTGTACCCCACAAGTTATTCATTAACATGTTTACTTGGGAGATTTTATTGTACCCCACAAGGAGTATAATTAACCATAACCATGAACACCAAACCATTCCATTTAACTATTCTAAACCATTTAAACCACTTAAGGTTCCATTACCAAACCATACCATGCAATAGTTCCATTTAAAAAGTCCAACAATATAGTAAAAGCATTCTCATAGGCATTTTATCAAACATATTGGGGGCATAGTGTTTCCAAATCAAAATCAAATACCAATTAACCATTCCCATGCAACCAAGTATCCAAACCACCATTAAAACATGTAAATACATAATTAAAACATGAAAAACCATAACCAAGCCATTATAACCAAAAACCCCAATATTTATTTGAAAACCCCAAACCATATAACAATTATGCCATGAAAACAATTTACAAAATATGCCTTTAGTTGGAACTAACAATGAGGGAAGGAGTACATGCCTTAAATTGAGTAGCTGATGGAGAGAAATCACTAACACAAGCCCAAATTAATTCTTAAGATAAAACCCTAGCTTTCTTTACCCAAGAACTTTAGAAAGGATTAGAGAGTGTTTGAGAGGGTTTTCTAAGCATTAAAGAATAGAATAATAGGGCAAATAACCTCCCAAGTGTGTTAAAAATCATGGGGCCTTATTAGGTTAAGTGAAAAAATGTCCAGATTACCCTCACCTAAACTACATAAAATTCCCGTCAGGAGGGTACAACTAACCATACCGGTCGTACCTTCCAATACGAGTGGTACCCATCACTCGTACCCTAGGACTCCCCCTTGGACCCAATACTCTCCAAGGTATGACTCATCCAAACCAAGTCGTACCCAAAGCATACGACCTGTACCTTTGACTCGTACCCCTAGAAGAATAGAATCACAAGAGGTTTGAACACTGTCCACCATACGAGTCCATAGTACGAATCATACTCTGGCTTACTGCTCATGGTGTGCCACTCGTACCCAGATCCAAGTTAAGCTACCAAGTCTAAGGTTAAGTAAAGGAAATACCCAAACCAAACCTATACGACTCGTACCAACCCAAGTCGTACCCATTCCAGAAACTAATCCAACCCACCAACCAACACTAGTCAGCATACGAACCACCCATACAAATCGTACCCCATCATACGACTGGTATTCCTTAGTCGTATCTTGTCCAGAAACCAAAAATCCAAAAAAGTTTCTAAGAGTCCCAAACCTAGGGTGTTTCAAAAGCACAATGGGAAGGTTTTTAGATGGCCCCATAATTTGTCTACCATTAAGAATTTTGCAGTTGAGATTAAAGGCATCCATGAGCAAGTCAAGGAACTTTGTCAAAGTAATCAAGCTCTTCAAGCAAATTGTTAAAGAATCAGAAGATCTCGGTATTATCCCAGTGGTCTGGGTATGCCAGGACTTGGAAAAACCATACTAGCAAGTAAAATCTACCATGATTATAAGTTTTCAAATGATATTTCAGCATCCTTTGGGTTTACATTGGCCAATTTTACAAAATAAATAATGTTTTTCTTAATATTATCAAATTCTTCACAAGACATATCCAAGATTATCAAGATGAGGATGTGGACACATTGGCTAAGGGGATAGGTGGGTATATCAAGAAAGGAGGTAGACCATTGTCTTATCTATTTAGATGATGTTTGGGCAGCAAAAGTGTTACGATAAGAAATTCAATAGGTCATGATGACACTTGTCACGACGAACCTTGACAAGTAAGCCTCTCACCCAAACTAATACACATGGGGAAAAGACAGAAATACCCCCAAGGTAAGGCTTCTAGAATGAAGCCGAGCCACATAGATATAATAAAAGTGAAAAGAATAAAATTAACACATGCAACCATGACTCCCAAAACCTGGTGTCAATAGTATAAGAACTACTAATACAATTTCAGAGTCAAATTATCAAAAAAATAACCACAAAGAAAAATATCTGTCCTCGAACACTAACAAAGACATAACTAATACAGAAAGATAGAGGTGAACTCCAGACATATAAATGTCCAACCGCTACCTTGAGAAATCTGAAGATGCCTGAAATCAACCAGTCTGAGGTGCACCCAAACCTAAAGCTGCACCGAAAGGGTGAAGTCAGAGTGAGTATGGTATACTTGTACTCATTAGGTATCATAGGACGACCGAGCAAAGTAGAAAATAAAGCATACAAAATACACACTAAGGGCATGTCACTTATAACCAGAAAATATCCCACAATGGTAGCCTACACCACTAGCACTAACAGTTCTAATATATCTCATATATCGCAACATCACACCAAGATAGAACACAAGTACACATTGTATCACACATATATACAAGATCATCAATACAAGTAAAGAAAGATACGACAAATACATATATGACAAGTCAATATGGCAATACAACGCAACATAACACAATAGAGTAAATGCAATAATGATGATAATGATAATGATGCACAAGGTTGTCGCACAACCTTCGGGATCATTGTACAATCCTTGTATACAGCTACGGAGCTAAAGCTTTCTGATGTAGGATCCACAGGGATTCATCAACATCTATACAATCCACATATCTCATATCACTTTTTCGGTACATCCCTTGAAAAGAATTTTATAAGGTGTTACAATATCTTCTCTCCGGCACATCCCTCGGAGAGGATTTTAAAGAAATATTGCCAGTATTACTCAGGTGTTGCCACTGTGGTACCAATGTTTCATGAATAAGTATGATGTGAGGATGTAATGCTCACAACCAATCACAATGAGTATTTCCACAACCAATAACGATGATATATTTTCACAACCATGTGAGTCAATATCTACTTATTATTTTTGTTTCATCCATGAATTTACATGTCTCATATACCAACAAGTATGAATATATTATAATACACAAATGCTACCACATTAGGCATTTCAACAACACAATACAATTATTCACATATATTCAGGGCCATCAATATCACGTAGGACCCCACACAATCACACACATCATATAATCTCAATTTTGAAAATTGCATCACGTATAGGCCCCTGCACGGGCACAACACATAGATGTCAATTTTTCATGATTAGTTCCCATCCTTAACATGCATTTTATACCATCATTTACTATCCAACCAGTCTAAAAGAGTTAAGACATAACCTACCTCAAAAACCAAAACAGGTCTGCTACACTTCGAACCCACGATCTTAATTTTCATGAATGATCCCGAACTTCACTAAAAATATCAAATATGCAATTTATGTGTCAAAATAAAACCAACGACACTCATATTGACTATTTTTTGTTCGGAGTCAAAATGGACCCCCAAAATTGATTTTCCAAAAATGAAGGAAAAAATCATAATTTTAAAATGTATTTTTCATATTTCTAGAAACCTAGAGCTGAAAATCCAAGTCAAATTGAGTTAAAAACAAGGTTCAAATTGAAGAAAAATTATTTTTAAACTTTACCGGGTAAAATCTTTGAAATTGGGGTTAAAATCAAGAATCATAGTTGTTTTGAAGGTTTAATTATGAAAAATTAGTAATTACAATATTAAAATATTATTCAAGTGAAAAGAAGTGAAATTGAAATTTAAAATCAAACTGTAAGATTTTTCGGGTTTTAAAAAATTAATCAAGAAATTACTAAGTAAACAGTGAATTCCTACCTTAAATCTGTAATAGAATCAAGTAATAGATATTAATCTAGCTTCCCAAGCTTCCATAAGCTTTACTTTGAAACTCCCACACTATTTTAGGATTTACTCTCAAGAGTCAAAGGTGAAAGAATGGACAAATGGTCAAAAAAGATTAAAAAAAGAAGGCTCCTTTTGGCGAAGTTGGATTTTCTATCCGAGTTCGTTTTGACCAAATTAACTTGATATCGTAGCTTTCAGATAAATTCGAGTTAATTATTTTTGAGTTGGAATGGTTCAAGTTAAAATGAATCCACAGTATTCAGATACTACTGCATCATAAAAAAGAAGGCTCCTTTTGAAAGTTGGAAACAGAACAAGAATGATAATGCACTAGTTTAATGTAAGATAATTGATTTGAACAAAGAGACTATTCATTTGTCACTCATGAGTACTAGTGAAAAGAGAATCAGTAAGATTTAGTTATCTTCCTTAAATGTATAGTTGCGACTACTCTATATTATCTCTTGTTCTTCTGAAATTGGAAATGAGTTAATGAAATTGGAAATGTATAGTTCCTTAAATGTATTGTTCATTTGCATTCATCCATGAAAGAGATCTACAAACAGTGTGATTACCATATTTTGCCTATTATAGTTGCTATTCCGTAATTTTCTTTCAATTCTTACAGTATGAGGTTATACCACATAGCGATATATCTAATTGAACCCTCTCATTATCAATTTATTCTTGTACTGTCAATCGTTAAAAGGCTCACACTGCAACTGAATGTGTCCGGAAAACAACTAAACTTGGGATAAATCTCCTTTTGTTGGATATTTTGGGTCATGGGTCGTCCATGTGAATCGGCCCGACCCGTTTTCTTATTTATATGAAAAAAGAAAATCAAAGACTAAATTTTGAATTTTGGGGGGAACATTTTCAAAAGAAAAACTGTTCCACACCCCTTATATTTTGAGTTTTCTTCTTCAACAAAGTGTGTGACAAAATCAGAACTAAAGAGAAAAATACTGCATCAACAAAAACACTAAATGGTAAGCATTTAGTTTGTGGATTTACATTCCGTTTCCAAGAGAAATGAAATTGACTTGGAGCGATTATTTCGGTGGCAAAATCATCTTCTTCCGCTGCAATAGAAAAAGGTAAACACTGATTTTGCTCTGAATTTTTTTAACAATAGTATCAGAGCATAGGTTGAATTATCCTGTTTTAATGTTATTTCTCGAGTTAAGTGTGTAAAAACTCCAGAAAAAAAATTATAAATTACCTGTAAAAATTTGGTCTCCGATCAGACGCTCCACCGGTCTCTGATCAGACGCACCGCTAGTCCGGTCAGACTCTGCTTATCCGGTCAAATAGACAGCGGCTGTTGGTTGCCGATTATGGGGTCTCCAGACCGTTTCTGGCGACGGTTTCACCGTTGGTGGGTGGATCCGGTGATGGAAAATGGTTTTTTAGATTTGGAATGGCTAAATCCGACGAGGGACGGATGATTCCGGCGAAAAATTTTTTTCACGCCGGAATCTGGAACCAGACACACTGCTGTTGCATTTTTTCAAATCTGGATGATAATTTTTTTTTGGTTTCTTCTTCATCTTAAGGATCCCATATATGATTTTTATTTTCCTTTTCTAACAAGAGTGAAGTATTGTTGATTAATATTAAAAAAAAAAAAGAGGAAGGGTAAAAGATATATGCAGAAGATTGTTTCTCTGAAAAAGATAATGGAGAAAATCCAATTTTAAGACACTACTTTAATATTGTTGTTGTTTTGAAAAACGTGCCTTTGGTGCCTCTGGTCAAATTATATTTTTTTTAAACTATTAAATTAAAAGGGAAAAGGGTAGAAAATATTATATTACTGCTGCTGTATATTTTTTTATATACAGATCTTTTTCATGTTACTTCATGAATAGTAATAGATTCCCTTTTAAGGTATTAAAAATAACTATTAATATTTTTGGTGATATAAGTGGTTGAATTAGACTTGATATTTTTTTTTGCCTTAATTAGTCCATAATAATTTTAACAGATTTTGTCATCTACGATGAATTGTGACATAAGTGTCATATTGAGTGGTAAATCCATTCTTATTGTTTCTTGGTTCCTATTTCAGAAATGGCTGAACGGGGACAAACTCGAATCACTCCAAGTGGGAGTTCTGGATGTTGAGCAAAGAGACAAGGTAGAAGAGCACGTCGTCGAAGGGCATATTTTTAAGGTCGTGAGATCATACGAAATGGTGTCCCCAAGGCGACACAAAATCTGTTACGGAATGACAGCTATACGAAGGGAAAGAGGAAAGAAATTAAAAGAGTTCAAGTCTTTTAAAATGTCACCTAACATTAGTGTTGCTAGTTTTATACATCTGTTTGAAATGAAACGTGTAGAACTAGAAAACTATATAGAAATCTCGGATTGGGAAGCATTAGCTATTTTAGCAAATTCTCTCCGTGATCCTTGGGGAGAGAGATTAATTAATTTTTACCGCGAGATTTGGCCTAGCGAGCCTTTTTTGGGTGTACATAAGTCGTCTAGAATATTTGTGGAATGACTTTTATTTTTAGATTGACTTGTAACATGAAGTTATTTATTAACTTTATATTATATATATATATATATTATGTTGTTTATCTCTTTTTACGAGAATTTCATTCATTTATTTGAGTTTAAAATGACTTAATTGAAAGTTATCATCCTAATACACATTAAGAAATTAATTTCTAATTTTGGTCAAGTGTTTAGTTCATATATGATGATTGGATTCTTAAGTGTCCTTTCGATTTTACACTAAACATGAAACCTTTAGGTGAAATGATTTGCTTAAATGTCTAATTTGCATGTGTAATTGATAACACACTCGCATAATTATATCTTAATAACAGATATGGCATCAAAAAGCATAATTGATGACTTGAACAAAGAAGAAAAACTAAATGGTGACAAGTATGACATTTGGAGTCGTAAAATGTGGTATGTGCTGAAAGAGCAAAATGCTCTTGAAAGTGTTAACCATGTCATGTGTCTACCGGAAGAGGGTAACACTGCACAACGCAGAAGAGACCTTGAAGCTTATAAGGCTTGGAAAAAAGTTAATTCCATTGCACGTGGAATCATTGTAAGTTCTGTGGTTGATGACCTCATACATGAGTATGAGGAATTTCCTACTGCCAATGCCATTTGGGCACACTTACGAAGAACATATGAGGGTACTTCTGTCACCCGCCTTATACAAATAACTATCAAGTTTGACACGTACAAGAAGCGTCATGATCATAACATCAAACAACACCTTAGGGTGATGTCGAATATGATAGCTCAACTCAAAAGTGCTGATCACATTCTCTCGGATGAGCAGCAGGTTCAAGCAGTGATTCGATCTCTTCCCAACAGTTGGGAATACCTAAAGGTCAACTTAATCCACAATGCCAACATCAAAACTTTTTCTGATGTTGCACGTTACGTTGAACTTGAAGATGAGCGACTTGGTGCTGCTAAAGCTGCTTCTAATGCCTTTATGGCAGAATCAAGTGGTAAGAACTCTTTAGGATTCAAGATTAAAAAGAGCAGAAAGGGTAAAGAGACCGAAGAAGGACCATCTGAGAAAAAGAACAAGCCAAACTCCAAGAAAGGAAAAAAGTTTTTCAAGAAGAAAGACAGGAGCAAGATGAAGTGCTACAATTGCCAAATTCAATGAAACTTCGTGTCTGCGTCTGTTCTTTTAGATGTTGGTTTTCATTTGTTCTTTAGTCATAATTGTGTAAGAATTACTCTAGATAATATATTTTATGGTTTTGGACATCGTTATGATCGCTTTATTATTTTAGATTGTAATCCTTCAACTTATGACTATTATAGTGACCGTTGTGTAATTTCATGTTATTGAAGTAATAATGATATTGATATACTTACATGGCATGTCAGATTGGGTCACATAGGACAAGATTGAATGAATAGATTGGCAAAGTAAGGACATCTAGGTTCTTTCTTCAAAATTGAAATGCCAACTTGTCAAAATTGTCTTGATGAAAAAATTGTACGTAAATTATTTGGGAAGGCTAAAAAAGCCGAATTCCCATTACAATTAATCCATTTTGATATTTGTGGTCCAATGAATGTGAGGGAAAGGACCGGTGCTTCATATTTCATTACATTTATTGACGATTTCACGCGCTTTGGTTATATCTATTTGATATCTCATAAATCAGAAGCACTTGAATGCTTCAAAAGATATATGAATGAAGTTGAGAATCAATTAGACAAAAGTATAGAGATATTAAGAACCGATAGAGGACGTGAATATCTTTCAAAACAGTTTGAAGAACTGTGTATTGAAAAAGGCATTATCAGACAATTGACTACTCCTTATACACCTCAACAAAATGGTGTAGCCGAAAGAAGGAATAGAACATTGTTGGATATGACAAGGTCCATGATGGCACAAGCAAATTTACCAATCTCTTTCTGGGGAGATGTGTTATTAACTGCAGTCTACAAATTGAATAAAGTGCCTTCTAAATCAGTATCTTCTACTCCTTATGAACTATGAACTGGTAATAAATCAAACTTTAATGATCTCGACCTTGGGGTTGTGCTGCATATATTAAAGATCGTTCTGATAAGTTTGAAAAATTAAGTCCAAAAGAAAATAAATGTATCTTTATAAAATACTCAGAACACTCCAAAGGATATGTGTTCATTGGTGAATTGGAATATGTAAGTACTACTGAAATTGAATCACGAGATATCACATTCCTGAAAAATAATTTTTCAAAAAGGAATGAAATAAAGGAAAATGAGCCTCTTTACGAAATGTTGAATTCAGATGATCAAATAATGTCGCAAGACATGCTTGATAATTCAATTGATCAAGAAATGATTCTTGGTCCAAGTAGGAGTCATGAATCCCGAAATCCTATTGAGGATTTTGAACTTCAATTACGTAAGAGTATCAGAAAAGGTGTACCTAAACGATCTTATGGGATTGAGGATTATGTTTTCTTGGTATCTCCCACAAAATATCATTAAATATGGACTCAAACAAGGTTGATTTCAAAATATGGTAACTGACCTTGATTCTAGCCTTTTTTTAAGGGGAAAAACACGAGAGTAGACGAGAATTCTTCGTATATGTATTTTTGGAGAGAGAAAGGTAAAAAGTGGGATAATTGTACTATGTTTAGGGAGATAAGATTTTTTTGTAATAAATGAAACATAAGTTGTGGGCTTGTGTAATTTATAGTTAATTATTTCTCTTAATATTTAAGACGGAGTTGGGCGACAAGCAAGCTACTTTCCGTCGGCGTACTTGCTCCGTCATTTTACTACATTACCCCTAATTAATTATTTTAAGTCATTTATGTATCAAAAAATTAATAATATTTAATTAAAAAAGGAAAATAGTCATTTATCACATGTCTGCTTCAGCTACTTAAATTGTGATTTTACTAAATCACCGTTAATAATTATTATAAGTCATCTAAGTATTAAAAAATTAATAATGTTTAATAAAAAAAATAGACATAAAGTGATAACTTAGTTTTGATATTTTAAATTAACTTGACGTCTTATATGATGCCACTTAAATTTTTTTTACAAGTATTTTTTATATTTTTTTGTTATATCACTTCTAATTAGTTGTTATGAATCATTTATGATATGCTTGCTTCGTTGCTTCAATCGTGATTTATATATCATCCTCAATTAATTATTATAGGTCAGCTAAGCATTAGACAATTAATAATATTTCATAAAAAATGTAAAATAGAGACAATGATAAGCTGATTCTTGATGTTTTAAATTAACTTGACGACTTATATGAGGTCCACTTAATTTTTTTTCACAAGTGCTTTTTATAGTAATTTTACTATATGACTTCTAATTAGTTAGTATAAGTCATTTAAGTATTATATTGTAATGCCCCGAAATCTCATCCTGAGGCGTCACATGGTGCTTAAGGCTACAAGTAGCCCCAAGCTAACCCTTTGAGCCTGCTACTGAGTCTAGAAACTTACTTCAATGCTAATTATATCAAAACAACGAAACATGTCATATTATGATCATACTAGAATACAAATGAATACTTGTCTGAACAGTCAAAATACTGAAAGTCTAAACATACCGATAGTCTAGTCTAACAAAGCCTCTACTACTCAAGAACTAGAGAGCCATTGGGATAGATCCCTAACTGACTCGATCTGAAATCAACAAAACCAGCTACTAATAATACTGAAAATCTGCAAAATAGGTCCTCGAACCATGAGGACTCACCACTGTGGAAATGTAGACAAAACACTCGGAGATCACTGACGCTGCTGAGACTGAGCACCTGAACCTACATTATGAGATAATGTAGCACACAAACGTATATGTGGATTAGCACTTTGAGGATGTACTGAGTATATGGGGGTGTATCCAATAATTAAAACTACAATATCATCAATCTTTATAGAAATGATGCATGTTGATATAACTGACTCATATAGCTTGAATAACTCTAGAAATGTAAATCTCATAAATTATGAATAACGAAACGCATAGTACAAATCTAGTGAGTCGGTATACTTATTTCTAAAATCTGTAGTTCTATTCCATTCTCAAAACATATAGACTAAGTGGTAAAGTGCTCACCTCTATATCTGAAAGTTAAGACTGTAACTTTGAAACTGAAATCTCAAGTAAAACTGTATCTGAATAAGCTTGTGAGCCTTTACACTTAGTATCTAAAAATCTATACTGATAAGGAAATCTTTCAAAACTTTAGAGAAAAATACTCAAAAGTTGTTTATTTACTTTTGCTAGCAGGGCGGTTCTCTTAACCGACATACACCATACGAGTTACATGGAGTCCAACGTTTTGTCCTCTGAAGGAAGAAACCTCACGTTAGGGAGAGGTGTCATACTCTTGCCAGGGAGTATAACCTCAACTCAGTGATCACTATCTCGGCCTTGGGCCCATAAATCTCAATCCTACGGTGGCACATAGTTTTGGGGTATGAAATCGTAGTAACTTACCCGACTCAGTGCTAAATACTACTCCCTTTTTAATTAGCTATGCTCATATCATGGAAATCCACATTTAATAATCTCATGGTTTATAATGAAACCAACTACAAAATCTGTAATCTCATTCAGTGAAGTGGATTTCAAAGCTACTATGACCATCAAGGTCAAAACTTTCTCGAAAATCTCAAAATACTCAAATCAAGGGTGCTTATAGCACAAAAGTTCTTAAAATTTCAATCTTAAGTGGGGCTTAATGACCCATAATTCAATCTCAGGTTAAGACGTATCAAAATGCATACTAGATATTATAAAGATTCATAATTCATATAGAAATCTGAAATTTTCAGCAATATGCCTTATAACCTCAACATACTCATGTACTTCAATTTCTAAAACATTGAAATCATCATAATCTCAAGAATAACAATATAGGGTACAAACCCAAACTTCAATTCCATAAGAAAACATGTAAAATCATGTATCTTTGTAATTAAAGATAAGTTTTGGGCACAAGGACGAAAGGATTGTCCTTGTTCAAACCCCACATACCTTAAATTATGAATCTAAATGAACAAGCTTGCTTGAGACTCTTTTTCGTACTCTTGAGTGAGGGTTCTTGAAGATTTTGACTTGGAAACCTTGAATCTTAAATCAATTGCAAAAACTATGGTGAAATCTTGGAGAAGGAATTGGGTCTTGCTCTTGAGGGTTAATCTTGAGAGAAAACCCTAGTTCTTGATGCTTTGGATGAATCTAAAGTTCTATGCTTCGTTTTGATATATCTAGGTATTAAAAAGGCTGGAAAAAGTTTAAAAAGCCCTTTTAAAAATGACTTTAAATTGCTGAACAGGATCTGCGACGGCTAGTGCGACGGTCCGGCGCTGGCTCGACGATCCGTCGGTCTGACCGTCGCACCTGGGCTAGAATAAGGACTTACTGCCTTAACTGCGACGGCTTGGGCGACGGTCCATCGCTAGCTCGACGGTCCTTCGGCCTGACCGTCGTACTTGGCCAGTGAATGACTTTACTGCCTCGGTTGTGACGGCCGGAGCGAGGTCCATCGCTGGCTCGGCGGTCCGTCGGCCTGCCCGTCGCTCCTGAGCAGTTCGGATAGTTCTCTGTAAAACGTCCATAACTTTTTACTTCGATGTCAATTTTTGGTAAAATGGGTATCGTTGGAAAGATAATTCAATTTCCCACGCGATAAAAAGTCAAAATTAGAAAAATTCTATATGATTCAAACATTACTCACATTGGAAGTCATTCCTTAATCTTCTGGATACTATACTGTATGGATTCTTGGGTATATAATTTATTAGTGGTTTATTTGATACTATCTGCTATAATTTTCCTCTCTTTGTTTCTATTTTTTATTTACTAATGTTGAGAATATAATCAAATAATACAAGTGTTTCACGTGCTAGCCCATGAAAGAGAATCACACCCGCACATGAGGGGACATATGTTAAGAATATAATTAAATAATAAAAGTATGGTCTTTCTAACAGCACACTTCAACAACTAATGTTCCTCCTTTATGCCGGAGAGAACGAACTTGGACACTCATTTGTTTGCACTTAATGGAGGTTTGAATCTGAATGGTTCATACTTCAGACCATTAAGTGCATTTATTTTTTATTAAGATTTTAACTCTTAATAGGTCTTAATCATTCAGATCTAGAATCAAGTCTTAATAGGTCTGAAGAAGTATTCTGGTCTTGGATAATATTTACTGACACTCTATTCATAATCATCAGTCACCACCTCTGTCATCGCCATCATTATCAACCACCACCCACCACCACCAAACACCTCTACCATCACAACCACCATCGACAACAAATATCGCTACCAACCACTATTGTCAACCGCTACCACACCTACTATCTCTATTATTCTAATTATATTTAACGTCACAACCACCTTCAACAACAACACCATTATCAACCACTACCGCCCAATCCCTACTATCGACCAACTTATATATCATAGCTAGCATCGCCGCTAACTACCACTAATACATCACAACCTCCACATATTCTTCGGCGACCACCATTATTGTCACTAGTAACGCCATCTCTACCATCACTTCAATCACTATCATCGCTATAATTTATCTCTACTAACAACTATCTCCACCAACACAACTAACAATATCTCCAACTAGTACCAACACATCGTCAACCATCATTCATTCATTCATTTTTCAGCCATCACAATCAACACCCCCAACTACTAACATCAAGCAATGTCACATCACAACCACCACCACCACTATCAACCGCCACCATCATAACAGTCACTACAATACTAACCATCACAACTATCACTACTAATCACTAACATCAATCATTGTCACCGCAATCACCATTTAAACCATCTCCACTATCACTAACAAACATAACTATTTTTTTTCAATCAAATAATAATTTTGTTGTATTAAATTACATACTTTTCTAATATATAATTAGTTTTTTTGTTTGAATTGTATTTTTAATTTTATTATATATACAAATAATTTTTTTTTGTACATTCAGATGTTGAAAAACAAATAGTCTTAGTCATTCAGTTTTCAGATCTAGAGACAACATTTTAATCATTCAGATTCAGACGTCTGAATCTTGAAAAAAACAAATGCAGCCTAAGTTGCTGGAAGCCGGTGGTTATCAGAAAAATAACCGGAGTGTTGTGATTTTGAAATAAGGCTAGGTCTGTTGCATATAGACTTTCCCTTTTGAAACTTGGACATTCAAGTTAAAATGAATCCACACTATTCAGATACTATTGCATCATTAAGAAGAAGCTCCTTTTGAAAGTTGGAAACAGAACAAGAATGATAACACACTAGTTCAATGTAAGATAAATTGAATTGAACAAAGAGATGATCTTCTTGTCACTCATGCTGCATCTGCCAAGGTTCGAACCCGAGTTGTTGATGCGGATATGTACTCTTGACCACTGGACTATGCTTCTCTAGCATGTCAAGGGTGTGCAACAACATGTATATAACCATAAATATCTATATTTAACCTATATACTCGAAAAAAATTTCCGACGAAGGGTGTTCATCTGACCACCCTTCGTCGGCTGTGGCTCCGCCACTGGTGAAAATAGAATCAAAAAGATTTAGTTATCTTCCTTAAATGTATAGCTGCAACTACTCTATATCATCTCTTGTTCTTCTGAAATTGGAAATGAGTTGATGACGATGGGAGAGATTTTGCATCCATCCATGAAAGAATCACGGACGGTGTGATTACCGTATTTTGCTTATTATAGTTGTTATGCCTTCTTTCTTTTTGTGTTTCGAGGAACTCATCCACAGTTAGTCAGCCTTGCAGTGATCCAGAAAATTATACTTTCATTTGCCTAATAACAGTAACAGAAATACTTCAGACAAGGGAAAAAAAGTCTCCACCAACTAAGATTTAAAAAGTCCAAACTAGATGCACAGCTGTTGCATATTTCTTTCAGGGATTGGGGATAAAGTTCTCTTAACAATCTTGCTAACTTCTTCTAATATTAACCTGACATTCTGAAGTTAGTCTGGATCTTCGATAATCACCATACAATGAAAATCACTTGACGGAATAGATGTATGTGTTGAGATAATACTGCATTTTGTTCATTGAACCAGATTGATTCACTCATTTCATCATTCGCCTGCTGCTGCAATACATGACTTGGGCTAACCTCAACACTATTCAATGATGGCCTATATGGCTCTTGGGTTTGCCTTAACATGTTGGATTAGCAAACCCTTGTGCATATTATTTTATTTCTTTTGTACAATCTAGGTAAATCTTTTGTGTATCCTTATTTTTCTACCTTTACTTAAAAGTGTATCCATGAGTTATTTTGTACCTTGTTTAGGAGTCTTAAGTCAGTTACTTTACTTTTATATGTAGGACATTGTACGAACCAAGTTATTATTCATTCAAGAAAAAGGAGAAGAAAATTTTTCGTAATTCGTTTATATTTCTTTTCCGTAATTTTCTTTCAATTCTTACAGTATGAGATTATACCACATAGCGATATATCTTGTTGAACCCTCTCGAAATCAATTCATTCCTGTACTGTCAGTTGCTGGAGGCTCAGACTGCAACTGAACGTATCTGGAAAGCAACTAAATTTGGGATGAATTTCCTTTATACGAGCAAGTAAATATCTTTGTATTTAATGACTTAGAAAGCTTCAAAGCACAAGAACTAGAATTCAATTTGCAAATTTATGGTTTCGTAATTTGAACTTGAAACCTTCCGATTCAAAAATAACTATAATTCATCTGAAAATTTTCAAGTTGGAAATATAACTCACAGCACTTTATTGGAATGGAATAACATGTCTTCCAACAAAACAATGAAAGATAAAACAACTGTTTTACAAGAATGAAACAAACCAAATACAAACATAAAAGAAAGAAGCAAACATTCTACATGATCAGAAAGTTGAAAAGTAACAACTACAGGAAGCAAACTTCAAATTCACCATTCTTGAATAAGCAAAAGACAAACAGGTTTTCTTTATTGGAAGAACAATCTTATCAGGATAAGACCGGACGACAGAGAAAACAGGAAATGCCGTGACATCACATACATGAACTCAGATCGAAGTTTCGATTTTTCTCCTGCAGAATCGAGGAAAACTAGTAAATGAAATTAACAGGGAAACAAAGAAAGGAAAGCTGTTTCAGATAGGTTTAGAAAGAAATCACTGAATCACTCAAAGCAATCCTGTTAAGTGCATTCAGAATGCAAGGGAAGAATTAGTGTTTTGCAAATTGCTATATGCAACAAGAATTGACATAAAGTACCAAAGATATAGCGTTAATGGATATTCTACTAAATATGATATGTATAGTCTAGATATAGAAAAATAGATTCCCAATGGAAAAGAATATAGCCATGCAAACAAAATTTTAGCAAAGAGTACTGTACTATATATCATGGTAGATTTTCCTTGTTTTTCCAAGACCGGGCATACCCACTAATGGGACAACGTCCAGATATTCTGGTCCTACAAAAAGCCGCTTGATCACTTTGTCAGCTTCCTCATCAAACCCAACCACTTCATCAAAGGCCCCTTTTTTAAACATGTAATCAAATGGATTGCATTAGAAATCAGAGTGCAATATAGTCTTCTTATTTTTGCAACTCTAACTATAAGTATTCTCCCCGAACACCGTGCATAGCGGTAGTTTAGTGCACCGGGCTTCCCTTTTTTTTAACTATAAGTATTCTAAACTTCCCTCAGATCATCGTAATTTGCAACATTATGTTAAAATGATCGAGAGATTGTCTTTTTGGACAAAATTCATTTGAAACTTGCAAATTAGTGATGTTTTAATCCGAAAATTTGAAATTACATTTTTCTCCATTTGCGGGTGCACCCAAACATGTGCGGACGCATGTAACAACGCTCCTCAAAGGGACGCGATCCTTTGAGGTACTATTTGAAAACTGAAACGCGACCTGCGGACGAAAGTCACCATCTGCGGACACAGATGGACTTCGCAGGTGAGGCGTGACATTCTGTTTCTTGACAAACAGCGATCTACGGCCGCACGTGGGCCACATGCGGGTGCAGGTAGGATCCACAGATTGGTGATGATCCAAAACAGTGCGTCTATTCAAGAACCATTGCTTCTTTTTCTGAAGTGACTATAAATATCTGAATTTTTCCTCAGGTTACTACACAAAATTTTGAAGTGACAAACATATTCTTCTTCCTAAAAACTCAAGTGTGATTTATGAGTCGTTGAGTGTGTTCGAAGTTGAGAAAATTTTCTTTAAACAAAAAGAGAGGAAGAAAGTAGAAGCAACTAAGCTGCACACTCTATAACACTTTCTAAAATAAATAGCCCAAGTTTGATATCTTGCCAAAAAGTGGTCAGTCGGGTATACTATTTCCACTTTATAGTCATTTCCTAATTTGGGTCATTTTGGCCGCGTAGTTCAGAGACAGTTCATATACAATACTGATACAGTCCATATACAATAATGATACAATTTTCTACTTGGGCCATTCGGCCCTTTTAAAAATATTTTAGTTTTTTTTTGCTATAAATTTTTTAATTGAAAAATTATTTTTCTTTTTTTATTGTCTAGAAATAATAATTATATAAAAGCGATATAATTTTTATATAGAATATGTATTCATATAAGATATATGTATCAAATATGTATATGTATAAAATATATATAGAAAATATATAGAAAATGTATAAAAATTATATAATTGTTGTATAAAATGTGTAAAAAAAAAAAAAAGTACAATTATTGTATAAATTGTGTATCAAAAATGTATAATTTTCGTATGGAATATGTATATATATAAAATATGTATAGAAGGTGTATAGAAATAGTATAGAACAAGCCAGCAAATTGAAATGACTAGAAAGTGTAATTTAAATTTCATGACCATTTTTATGAAAATAGTTTAATTTAAAGTGTCGTTTCTGTCCTTTTTCCAAACTAATATTAGCCCAACCCTCCAAACCCGTCTAAATTTTTAAGGGGTGAGGGATTGGGTACTTGGGGCAGACAATATTTTTTAACATCCAGCTCAGTCCCCAGAAGTGCACTTGAGTCTTGACCCAAAAGGCCAAAACTGGTAGAAGCTGACATATTCTCCTATTAAATCTACAAGCATAACACTCAACACAATGGGGTATCACCATACACATAGATACTAAACTCCCCCTGATAAACTATACTCTGAAGGTATTGCTTTCAGGGAATGACACTCTTTAACTTTTGCTAATCTTTATAAACATCACCATACAACTCACACTCTCTCATAAGCATTCACATCCACACTCCTTATACCATAACAGTCCATTCTCCACTACTTAGCATACTAACATTAAATCTCTAATCGCATATCCTTACAACTTAACAAAATTTTTAAAACTAAATCAAGAGCTCACATCATCTATCTATATTTCACCTAATTCAGCTCTAAAGAACACCATATAGTAGCTCTCTAGGCTTCTTCATACAAAAAAATTCAAGAACACAACTAAGTAAACATGAAACTTATACACATGAAACCTTATCTAACCACATGCTACCCGGGGTTCAATTTATTCTTATAAACCTAAAGCTCTTATCCACCTAATGACTCAGCTGCAATTCATCATTTTAACACTAGTCCTCTTGTATTTATATCACAATTATCTACTTAATTTTTTCATAAGTTATCAACCCATGCTCTTTCCTACATTGTATCAGACCTGCTACTTCATTTCCACAAATTTTGCATCACAATTCTTGAGTTAACATTCTTATCCATACAATCCACATCAAAAGTTCAAGCCTAGTGCCTAGCACCAATCGTGTACCATCAATGAAACATCCCGCATAATATACTAGTCCGTCGAATAGAGCAGTGCCGACTCAACCCCTCTAGAAAAAAGGCAACCGAATAAGGCCTCCAAATTTGAGGGGCCTCATTTTTTTAGCAATAATAGATTATAGATTTTTATTAAAAAATTATTAAATATTATTTGTATCAAAAATAATTTTTTAATATAAAAGTAAAAAATTATAGAAGAATTTTGATGTATTTAAAGTATGTCTCAAGAAAGATTAAATGCATTAGTTATACTAACGAAAAAAACATTAGAAGAAATCGACTATAATATTTACAACTTTGTATCTTAGGATTTAAAATATATTTTTAAGATAAAGTGATAATTAAAATGCTATGGATGGATTATTAATTAAAAGTTGACCCCTAAAACATTCTATAGTAATTTGGTATGACACATTTCAATTAAGTTCTGTTAGATGACACTATCATTAAATGTTAAATTAGGTGAATTTAATACTACCAACTTTCAACAAACTGTAATTTGATAAGTACTTCATAGAAACAAGTGCATAATAATAAATTTGTTAGCTATGACTAAGAAAAAATAAAGAGAAAAAAATTGAAGAAAAATTTAGTTGGAAATATTTACTCAACAATTTCTTCTTACAGCGATGGCCTCAACTGCTCAAGAAAATCATCTGACATTACCTAAGGTTGTTAATCACTACCATCCCTATGTCTTCTTTTTTCTTTTTCTTGTCTTGTTTTTTTAAGTGATACTTGGCTAAGTGTGTGCGTAATTCGATTATTTTTGTTCGTTCGGTGTGAGGGATAAGAAATAACTGATTTTAGAATGAGTTTATTTCATATTTGATTGAGATAAAATCGTAGGACTAATTATTCTGGGATAGTAGTGTTATTTTTATCCTACATTAACGATGGAATAACAATCCCGGGATAACTAATTTCGGAATAATCAATCCAGTGAAAGTTGTTTCCCCAACCAAATGAGTTCATAGGGATAATTTGGTCGGGAAAGAATTATCCCTAGATTAGTTATCCTATCATGTACATGAGATAATTTATCTCATCAGTATGACATAAATGGAGGGATAAATGATCTCATGACTATTAGCTAGTACCTCCAACTAAACGTGGAATAAAATAATCCTGTACTTTATCGCGAAATTATTATACTTTATACCTCACACCAAACAACCCTTTATAGTATTAGTTGTATATATATGTTTCACAAGTAAGGGCGGAGCTTAAGGGGCAACAAAAGAGTTTATTCGAATCTTTTTTGCTAAAAAATTACGTATATTTTATATATAAGATTTTTTTTTGTTTGTATAATAAATGTCGTTTCTTTTTAACTTCTGTATTTACTTCTCTGTATTTTGAATTATTTAGTATAAATTAGTCCATTTTTAATCCAACGATTTGTCAAATTGGAAGAAATTATCTATAGCATTTTTTTTTGCTTCGATCGAAATTTGAATACTAATGTCACGTAATTTTTATTCACTTTATTGATCACTAAATCAGATCGTGACATGACATTTTATTGGTTATTTTTTGTTCTCCCTTTTGTTTCTTTCTTTTGGCATGCAACCTGTTTATGCTTTATATGATTTTTTATTTTTTTTGTTATTCTTACTTTCTTATGCAACTATTAATTAAATTGACTTTTAAAATTTGTAACTAATGCCTTTTTCTCTATAATTACTGTCAATCAATTTTTATATTATATTGTTATGAGAATATATGGCTTTATTCCTTTTTTCCCCTTCTTTATATCTGTTTTATTCCCTTCTAATTTTGTATATGGATATTGATATGATGGGAGGCTTATATATTAAGCTTTACGTCTCATTATATGTGAGCCAATTCAATGTATGAAAAATTAATTATCTAATTTTCTAGTGTGAATTGGAATATAATAATATTTAAATTGAACGAAAGTCTTAGAGTAACTGGTAATTAAAGTTGTTGTAGTGTGACGTGGAGGTCATATGTCAAGCCGTCTCTTCAAATTTTTTGAAATAAAACCAACATATTTAGAAACCAAATAATAATTACAATAATTTCGTGAACTCTTTAAATAATATAACTATATCAGATAAAGTGGGATGGTGAGAGTAATATGCCACTGAACTATCAGAGATGGCTCATTTATGACATCAGTTAAAAGTTGAACTCATTCATGCCATAGCCGTTACAAAACTAACTCATCCATGCCATTACTTTATAATGGTGGTTTTCAAAAACAACTTTGTCACGTGGCCTTTTATTAGAGATCCACGACATTAATTAAAATAAACAAAACAACTCAAATATACCATTGAACTATCAGAAATGACTCATTTATATCATCAGTTAAAAGTTTGGCTCATTCATGCCATTACCGTTATAAAATCAACTCACTCATGCCATTACTTTTTAATGATGGGTTTTTAAAAATAGCTTTGTCATGTGGTCTTTTATTAGAAGTCCAAATCATTAATTAAAAGAAATCAATATTAATTTCAAAATATCTGAAATTAGTTAGTATCAGGATTATTTATTCCAGCATTTATACCATAATGACGGGAGAAGTTATCCCATATACATGGCGGGATAATTGGAATAACAGACTTCTTCTAAGCCGTTATTTGAAAATAATTTTTCAACAATGTATGCTTCACTAATTCGTGACGGAAGAAGTTATTTCATATGCGTGGCGGGATAATTGGGATGACAGACTTCTTTTAAGTCGTTATTTGGAAATGATTTCTTCAATAATGTATACTCCCCTAATTCATGATGGGAGAATGGAGAAGTTCTATTGGTACGCCTCTTTTTTTTTCTTGCTTGCTCTAATCGTTCATTGGTTTATTTTCTTGCAACTTCGGAGTATATATTGGAGTCACTGAAATTAAAACTAATCAGTTACTGTAGGATAGAATTTTTGAGGTTTCTATTAAGCGTAGCATTTATAATGATTTAGAATCAACTAGAAATAGCCAAAAGATGTACATTAATCACTATTTTTTCTGATTAGAAAAATAGTTGTTATTGTAGGAAAAAAATAATTTAATGGGTGTGGGTCGGGTTATGTTAAATTAATCGGTTGTTTTTAATGGATCTAAAATATTTTGAAATTAATATTGATTTATTTTAATTAATTCGCGGACCTCTAATAAAAGGCCACATGACAAAACTGTTTTTGAAAAGCTACCATTAAAAAGTAATGATATGGGTGAGCTGATTTTATAACGACGATTGAACTTTTAACGGATGGCATAAATGAGTCATTTCTGATAGTTTAATGGCATATTTGAGCTTTTTTTCTTATTTTAATTAATGATGTGGACCCTTAATAAAAGGTCACGTGGCAAAGCTATCTTTGAAAACCACCGTTAAAAATTAATGGCATGGATAAACCAATTTTGTAACGGCGATGACATGAATGGGCCAAACTTTTAACTGATGGCATAAATAAGGCATTTCTGATAGTTTAATTACATATTTGATTCTTTTCCCTTTTATTTTTGTACATCTGTTTTATTCTCTTATAATTTTGTCTAAGCATACTGATTTAGTGGGAGTTTTATATTAATTTTTTTTCATAGCCTCTAATAGTGGAAAATTCTTTGCTTTTACCTTTCTTTTTATTAGTGTGGGGCTTGTGGTTGAATATATACTTTATATAAACTAATAATTTATAGTCAAATTAATCCCCTTATGTTCATTTAATTTTATGTCATGATTGGTTTTGTATAGATCCTCTACTTCACAAAAAATGTAACATCCTTTAATGAACATACATCTTCTAATCTTTTTTGTTTTATATAGATTATATGTGGTATAAAATTGCTTATCTATAATTTTCATTTTTAAATTCAAAACTGCACCTAGTTGTCGAACAACTATCAAAGTTGTTCTACAACTGGGACAAGTTGTTGGAATGAAAAAACTTTAAAAAAAAAACCTCAAAAAACTTTTATCCCTCTTACCTAATTTAAAAAACTTGGAGGACTTTCACTTAATTGGACAATTTGTTTGTCCTTTTTAATGGAAAGTCCCTTATGATGGGTCATCAACTAAATTTGGGAGAAAAATGAGCCAGAAGGGCTTTCCAAGTTTCCAATTAAAAAGGGGGACAAGTGGATCCCACAAATTTGTCCCTTGAACAACTAGGATAGTTGTTGAACAATTACATTAATTGTCTGAACAACTTTGCCTAGTTGTTGAACAACTTGCTCAGTTGTTGAACAACCTTGCAAAGTTGTCGAACAACTACCAAGTTGTTCTACAATTAGGACAAGTTGTTGGAACGGAAAAACTTGAAAAAAAAAAACCTCAATTTTTTTTTTTGTCTCTCCTACCTAATTTAAAAAACTTGGAATACTTCTACTTAATTGGACAACTTATTTGTCTTTTTTAATCCAAAGTCCCGTAAATTGGACGGATTTGGACCAATTTAGGCTCTATTTTTCGATAAAATTGACATTATCACATGGTAAAAATGGCAAGAGGTTAAATAAATTGAAAGGAAAATTGAAGTTTCACTGGTATTTACTTAATAAAACTTACCATTATATAACTTATTTATGACATTTTTGTTTCAGTTGCTTAAATATATCACTCATAATTAATTATTTTTATACAAGAGGGAGTTGGCCAGCAAGCAAGTTGCTCTTCGTCACGTGCTTGCTTCATCATTTTACTATATTACTCCTAATTAATTATTATAAGTTATTTATTTATTAAAAATTAATAATATTTAATAAAAAATAAAAAAATCATTTATGATATGCCTGCTTCAGCTAGTTAAATTATGATTTTACTATATCACTTCTAGTTAATTATTACAAGTCATCTAAGTATTAAAAATTAATAATATTTAATAAAAATTAATATAGACAAAGTGATAACTTAATTTTTTGATATTTTAAATTAATTTAACGTTTTATATAGGGTCCAATTAAACTTTTTTTCACATATATTTTTTATAATTTTTTTGTTATATCACTTGTAATTAGATATTATGAGTCATTTATGGCAGCCCCGCTTCGTTGCTTCAATCGTTATTTACTATATCATCCTCAATTAATTCTTATAGGTCATCTAAGCATTAGAAAATTAATAATATCTCATAAAAATGTAAAATAAAGACAAAATGATAAGTTAATTCTTCATGTTTTAAATTAACTTGACGACTTATATGGGTCACTTAATTTATTTTCACAAATACTTTTTATAGTAATTTTACTATATGACTTCTAATTAGTTATTATAAGTCATTTTAGTATTAAACAACAAACAATATTTAATAATAAGGATAAAATAGTTACAAAATGATAAATTAAAAATGATTAGATAAAGTACTTTGCAACAACCATATCTATGTAAAAAGGGAGTATGGAACACGTACACTTATTGGGATCTAAATAATTAGATTCAAAAAAAAATAAAAAAATATGTAGTTACAAAATAAGATCTGAATTATCAAAATTTTAATTTTTAGTCGGTACAAATAAATGAAGCATAAAATAAGCATAGAAGAAAATTAAATTTCAAAATTATTATATAATAGGAAGTTGGGTGGCAAGCAAGCTGCACTCCGTCGATGTGCTTGCTCTGTTATTTTACTATATTACTCCTAATTAATTATTATAAGTTATTTATGTATTAAAAAATTAATAATATTTAATTAAAAACGTAAAAAATAGTCATTTATGACATTCTGCTTCAGCTGCTTAAATCGTGATTTTACTATATCACCCCTACTTAATTATTTCTTTTATTATATAAGAGGGAGTCGGGTGGCAAACAAGCTGCTCTCCGTCGGCGTGCTTGCTCCGTCATTTTACTACATTACCCGTGATTAATTATTATAAGTCATTTAAGTATCAAAAAATTAATAATATTTAATTAAAAAAGTAAAATAGTCATTTATCACATGTCTGCTTCGGTTGCTTAAATCGTGATTTATTAAATCACCCCTAATAATTATTATAAGTCAACTAAGTATTAAATAAATTAATAATATTTAATAAAAAATAAAATAGACATAAAGTGATAACTTAATTTTTAAAATTTTAAATTAACCTAACGTCTTATATGGGGTTCACTTAATTTTTTACACGTTTTTTTTATAGTTTTTCATTATATTACTTCTAATTAGTTATTATGAGTCATTTATGACATGCTTGCTTCGTTGCTTCAATCGTGATTTACTATATCATACACAATTAATTATTATAGGTCATCTAAGCATTAGAAAATTTAATAATATTTCATTAAAAAATGTAAAATAGAGACAAATGATAAGTCGACTCCAGGAAATTGCATGTTATAAACCCAAATATGGGTGACTTTAGATATTTGACCTCAATAAGAAATGTCTTTAAAGAATATTCTTTCTTACTTTTTAAATATAGTACAAGTATCATTTTGACCTTCTACACCTTAAATGTAATTTTAAAACTTTCCATACTTTTTTGTCTCTCAATTTTTATTTTTTATTTTTTTCATTAATTTTATTATTCTATTTTTTATTATTTGTATTTTTTTCTTTAATTTTATTATTTTATTTTTTATTATTTTCAATTTTATTTTTTTCTATAATTTTATTTTCATATTTTAATTCATTTGTTTCAACCTTTATTTTTTCTCCTTTTTTTTCTCAAGCATCAGCTATTTCTTGTTTTTTCTTTTTTTAATTCATTTGTCTTTAACCTTTATTTTTCTTTTATTTGCGGTTTTTATCAGTTCTCTTTTTCCCCTCATTTTTCTCAAACTTTATTTTTATTTTTTCCTCTGATTATTAATTTTTTTTTAATTTTTTTAATTCTTTGGTTTTTTTTAATCTTTATTTGTTTTCTTGTTTTTTTTCTCACTCTTTTTTTATTTCTCTATTTTGTTTGATCTCTTTTTTCTTTTTTCAGTTCTCTTTTTTCTCCTTATTTTTCTCAAACTTTATTTTATTTTTCCTCTCATTTTTTATTTTTCTCAATTTTTTAAATTCTTCGCTTCTTTCTTGATCTTTATTTTTTTCTTCCTTTTTTTTATTGTTTGATCTTTTTTTCCTTTTTCTCAACTTGTATTATATTTTGCTAATAAATAAAAAATTAGATTATCCGCAAAGGGATCTTTTTTTTTTTTATATCAAAGCAAATTTAAGGGCATAAATTGTTGTTACGAAGTTCTTTTAAAATTCTTGAGATAAGTTGTGTCGCTAACGCGAGAGTTGTAAAATATCTTATAAATAAACACATAATGTGGTAGTGTCAAATCTTGCCCGTGGGGCATAATTTATTATTTGAAAGTCCTTGAGCTGAGTCTTGCCTCTGAGGCAAGAATTGTAGAACATCCCATAAATGAAGACATAACGTGGTAGTGTCAACTCTTGCCCGTGAGGCATAATTTATTATTTGAAAGTCCTTGAGCTAAGTCTTGCCTCTAAGGCATGGATTGTAGAACATCCCAAAAATGAAGACATAACGTGGTAGTGTCAACTCTTTTTCGTGGGGCATAATTTGTAGTTTGAGAGCCTTTAAGATAAGTCTTGCCTCTAAGGTAAGAGTTGTAGAACATCTCATAAATGAAGACATAACATGGTAGTGTCAACTATTTCCCATGGGGCATAATTTGTAGTCTGAAAGTCCTTGCGCTAAGTCTTGCCTCTAAGGCAATAGTTGTAGAACATCTCTTAAATGAAAATATAACGTGGTAGAGTCAACTCTTGCCCGTGGGGCATAATTTGTAGTTTGAAAGTCCTTGAGCTAATTAAGTTTTGCCTCTAAGGCAATAGTTGTAGAACATCTCATAAATGAAAACATAACGTGGTAAAGTCAACTCTTGCTCGTGAGGCATAATTTGTAGTTTGAAAGTCCTTATGTCAAGTCTTGCCTCTAAGGCAATAGTTATAGAATATCTCATAAATAAAAATATAATGTGGTAGAGTCAACTCTTACCTGTGGGGCATAATTTGTTGTGTGAAAGTCCTTCAGCTAAGTCTTGTCTCTAAGACAATAGTTATAGAACATCTCATAAATAAAAATATAATGTGGTAGAGTAAACTCTTGCCCGTGGGGCATAATTTGTTGTTTGAAAGTCCTTCAGCTAAGTCCTGCCTCTAAGACAATAGTTGTAGAACATATCATAAATGAAAACATAACGTGGTAGAGTCAACTCTTGCTCGTGGGGTATAATTTGTTGTTTGAAAGTTTCTGAGCTAAGTCTTACCTCTAAGGTAAGAGTTATAAAACATCTCATAAATTAAAATACAATGTGATAGTGTCAACTCTTGCCCATGAAATATAACTTGTTGTTTGAAAGTCATAAGTCTTGTCTCTACAATGTAGTGGTGTCAACTCTTGCCCATGAAACGTAGCTTATTGTTCGAAAGTCGTAAGTCTTGCCTTTATAATGTGATAGTGTCAACTCTTACTCATGAGATGTAACTTGAATGCAAGAAATCGAAGAAAAGAATAAAAATAATAAAAAATACGAAAAAAGAAGAAAAATATTAAAAAAAAATAAAAAATAAAGAAAATATAGAAGTTGAGAGAGAATAGAAAAAAAATAAAGGTTGATAAAAAAAAAGAAAGATTAAATAAAAATAAAGATCGAGAAAAATTTAAAAAGAAAAAAAGAAAAAAAAATCAAAGAAAAATATTTTTTTTTATAAACGTAGACATTGAAAGGTGTAAAGAAAAAAAAGTAAGAATTGAGAAAAACTAAAAAGACTAAAAAAAGAAAGAGGAAAGAAAAAATAAAAATAAAAATAATATAAAATAAAAAAGAAGAAAAAAGTAGTTGAGAGGAAAAAAAGAAAAAGGTAAGGGTTGAGAAAGTTAAAAATAAAAAGAGAAAAAAAATAAAAATCAAAGTAAAATTAAAAAGAGAAAAAAAAAAAGTTTGAAAGATATAAATATGGAGTTGTTATTCATTATGAAGATCATTTATGTAATTTACTCCATTGATTAGGGGTAATTTTGTCGAAAAAATACTAGTTAATAGATAAGGGCTATTTTAAGAAAACTTTTTTATTTGGGGCTAAAATTTGAAAGTCACCCCAATTTGGGTCTATTTTTAAGATTCACTCAGTGGACTCTTGATGTTTTAAAGTAACTTTACGACTTATATGAGACTCACTTAATTTTGTTCACAAGTACTTTTTATAGTAATTTTATTATATAACTTCTAATTCCTTATTATAAGTCGTTTAAGTATTAGATAATAGACAATATTCAATAACAAGGATAAAATAGATACAAAATAATAAATTAAAAATGCTTAGATGAAGTACTTTGCAATAGTTATATCTGTATCAAAAGGGGAGTATGAGAGTTGTGCACTTATTGAGATCTGAATGATTGGATTTAAACAAAAAAGTTAAATATACGGTTACTTTGCTAGCTAAGATCTGAATAATCAAAATTTTAATTTTTAGTCTATACAAATAAATGAAGTATAAAATATGTAAACAAGAAAATTAAATTTTAATTTGTTTTTACTACTTTTTCATTTCAATTCATGTGACACCATTTGATTAAGCATGGAGTAGAAAAAATGAAATGTTATTTTAAAATTTGTGGTATAAATAAACCTTAAATTTTGTGTAATTATAAAATATTTTATTAAAAAATAAAATAAAAATTATAAAAATAAATTATTTCTAAAAATAGAAAAGACATTTTTAATAGATTAAGAAGAAAAGATTATCACATCTATTAAAATAAAAAGATATAAATATTGGATTTGTGCACAACAAGGGCTATATATATAAATTCAATCCCTTAGTTGGTAATTACTATCTATCTCTACTCTTTTTTAAATTACATAAAATCTCTGAATTTGAAGCAGTCTGATACGCCCCATTGTGTCGGATACATCACTTGCCGATTTATAACTAATCAATTAAAGTTTGGTGTATTAATAACACAAAAATGCATTCCGATACATAATTTTGTATCACAATTATTAACCAAATAAATCATTCTTATGTATCTGTATACAAAAATTCGTACGATACATAACATTTGTACTTTTTTTAGCTGGTCCCGTGATGCATCCTCATGTCCTTCGCCATCTTGCATTAATCAATCAGATACATTAGTTCATATATCAACAACATGAAAATTCGTCAGATACATAAATTTGTAGAATTCTCCAACGTTTCCTCCGTTTATGGTGGTGGTTCACCGTCCTTGGACTGTTCAGAGATGTGAGCTGATGGTGGTTGTTAGGTCGGAGATGGTAGAGAAAATAGTGTTGGGGTCTGGTTGGCCGGAGAAGAGAGGAAGAACGAGGGTGTGAGGGAGGTCGAAGCTTAGTGATTTTCAAGTGGGTGAGTGGCTGAAAATAGAGAAGATAAAGGGATTGGTTTTGTGTGAGAAGCTGGCTGTGGAGATAAAAAATGAATTGAATTTGAGATTTGGAGATAAATTGTAATGTATTCGATGGTTTAAAGAGATTAAGTGAAAAAAAAAAAAGGAATTTATATATATAATTATTTTAAAGAGTTGAGATTTTAAGTAATAATACTAAGTTAAGGTTTGATATTATGTAATTTGCTAGACTCGTTTTGTGTGCATTAGCATAGACGAATTCATGATTTAAATTTCATGAGTTTAATTTTTAAAATTTTTAATTTTGAGTTTATTGTATTATTATAATTACCGATCAAACCTACTGTATTATTGTAATTTTAGTGAATTTTATATATAAATTTATACTCCAAATACATTTAAAGTACTGAATTCATATAAACCGATATGTGCATGCTGCATTCCACCATTGATTACATGAAAGACAGGCTGAAACAAACTGTTGGTTTGAGCAGGAAATTCACGGGAATGACCTGATTATAAAATGACTAACTTGGCTTAATAATTGAGCCAATTAGTCCACGATTGATAAATTAACTATAAATTGACATCATTTGCAATTTATTAAGTTTACTTACCGCTAGAGTTGGATCTAACAATGTGCAAGCTGTCTTTCACATTGCCACTTCTATGATGATAATAAAAAAGTAATGCTAGTTGCACTATTTTATTTTATAGGGAATAAAGAATTGAGAAGGTGTGAAATGGGGACTAGGAGCACTAGGTCAACTTTGTGATGGTCATGGATTAAGCAGCCTGTTACAACTTCTCGAATTCGAACCCAACATTTAGATCCATTATATTTTATAAGTTAAAGATTCAAATAATTAAATCTCTAATTAATTACAAGGTTGTCACGACTCACGATCGAAACGAGGCTTTAGCCGCAACGGGCATCCCGAGCCACAAAGACGCGTGAGACCCCTTATCATACTATCATAATCATAATCCATACATAAATTAAAGTGCGGAAGATATACTGAAATGAAGGAAATCTGAAAATCAAATTATGTCAATAATGTTATGACAATACAACAATCAAAACTCATCCACGAGGCCACTACTGAATACTAATTGTCTAGGCCCGGACAAGGCCCCCGACTGGACCATAAACTGAATTAGAAAAACATGTGAATAACATGACTTCTGAAAGATGGATGGCTCACCAACTCTGTCATTATACCATTTGTTCTACTGATGTGATGGACCACAGGACTATACCTCAAAACCTGTAATATGGGGGGAGAGGGGTCAATACTTGAAGAGTATTGGTATATAGAACAACCCAAAAATAACGTTTATCTTATGTAACATAATTGAGAGCATTGTGACAATAATTTATCATAACATATACATAAAACCATATGGGAAAAATGCAAATTACTCCAGTCCATGCTTGCAAAACTTTGACTTGACTCTTTGCTTTACTTCTAAGCTATATGGTACACCCTATAATTCTGATTACACACGGGTTACATAGGTTCGCCCTTGACTCAGAGGCCAAGCTCCCAATCCAAGTTTGCCACAAGTATTGGGGTACGTAATAAACACAAAGGATGTTTCCTTGCTGACATATTGTGTAATAGTAAAAGGATATGGCTCCTTGCTAACATACCTTTTCATAATAAACCTGCATCGGCAAAATACAGTTTTGAACCATGAGTTATCTAAACTCATGCCCTCTTCGGGTAACCATCTAACTCTCTTAGAGCCCATTTTTAGTCTTTTAAAACATACATCTTACTGAAACCATGATATGAAATCTGAATAGTCTATGGTCTGTTCTGTTTTGAGTCTGTCATGATATTTATCTGATTTGGTATCGTCATACCAAGACTTGCAAGTCGTATAAGTCATATCATATCATGTCTATAGCCCTTTATTTAAAAACATGTTATTTGATCACCAAACTGATTTAAACATCACATGAAAGTTCTTATTTCAAAAGCACATGAAATCTTATATAATACACTCTCCTTTAAAGACATAACTTTTAGGTGGTTATCTCTTTCACAATTTACACAAGTTCATGAGAAACAAAAGCATTTCTTTGAAATACATTAAGTTCACTTCGAAAAATCATATATATAAGGAATCAGTCCATAATTTAATAAAAGAGCATTCGAAATATCAACCTTTCTATATCCATTTGAAAACCAACAACAATTATCAATTACATAATCCTTATCATAAAAATGGGATTCATAGCTCAACCACTTCAAAATCCACAACGTATAAACACAAATCAATTCTCAATTTCATCAAAACACCATAGTAAATACAAAGTTTCATCATAAAACAGGGTTCATAATGCATGATCTTCAAACAATTTCAAAATCGATAATACGTACATACTTATATATTTTAAAGCTTGTAAAAACATAGTACTCATGCCCATGAGATTTAGGATAGTCCCACATACCTTTAAATCAAAGAGAACGTAGAGAAATTCGACCCTCGGAGATTAAAATCTTCAAACCCTAGGTAATTTCTCCTTTTTTTCTTAATGAAGTATGATTTGGGGATTTGAGAAGTGAAATAACGTGTGTTAAGACCTAAATTTCGTCCATATATGATTAGGAACGGTTATAGAATGTGAAAGGACCTCAACTCCCTTAAAATAGAATAAAACAGAATATTTTATTACGATTGCGAAAGGCTTTGCAGTGCCAAGACAAAGAAAATCTCAAGGTTGGGTTTTGCGGAGCATGGCCAAAGGAAACCCGAGACAATATACTTTGGCGATTCCTCCACGGCGCAGGGCCCACGTTGACCTTGGATGGTATCTCACTCAAGCACTCATAATTTTTTACTATGAACTCGAATTGATGAACAGTCGGTGGCATTGGAAATAAGACTCAAAAGTCTTTAATTTTATATATTGTGGGTCACACAAATCCTCATACTCTAGGAGTAAAGTTCACTATAAGTTGACCCAAGAAAAATCATCGACTAAAACTCAATCGATAAGAAAGTGTTCAACTTAACTTTGAGCTAAGAGATTTTTATGACGTATGCTCATATCCAAAAATGTTCTCACACTAAAGAATTATTATTCACACTTATTTCTAACTAGAAACCATTGGGTTCGGGTCTATACACATAGGAAAGGCGGTTCAACTTTAGTCCAAAAGTGTGGGGTGTTACATTATCTCCCCATTAGGATCATTCATCCTCGAATGATGGGTAGGAGGTTTTTGAAGCTATAGAAGCATGGAATAAAGAATGTAACCTTAATTTAGGAATTTTTCCTACATAGGCATTCAGGAGGAGCTTCATGACACCACCAAGTGAATCATGTAAGCATTGAATGTAAGATAATGAGAATTGGTATAGAGATGACCTTGCACATAAGTTTTATGGATCATAATCATGACAACATAAGGTATGAGTTTATTTGGTGGACATGTGTCTTGATTTAAATTTACACTAAACATGAGATAAGATTTCGCAGAATATATGAATAGAGGTATCCTCAATCCTACATGATATGACCGATAGAACTTACACTTAGAGACACTACTTGACTATGCCCCAAATAATAAATAACATACTTCATCTTTTCCAACTTACAATTCCCCCACAACACACCTGACTACAAGATTTTGAGTTCCATTACATAGTACTTCCATGTTGAAACCTAACCCAGAGTAAAAAGGTGCGATCTTAATCTATGGAATCCTATACTCTACATCTCCTTTAGAAATATCATTGTAATCAAACAACCTCAGGTCTTAAATCAAGGAGTACTAACCATACAACATATTGATTTTTGTTTTAATCAATCACAACATTCAAGCCTATCTTTACTTCACCCACTTTATGGATCTCCCCATTAAATCAACAACTTCACTTACTCTCACAAATATTTTTGTTACATATTCCCCATTCCTAACTGTTTCATATAACAAAAGTTCATCTCCTTCTTCACTTACAATTTTGGCATGAGTAATCACACAAAATTTAACACCATAAGAAACATATACTCCCTTATCTAAGACATTACTATGCTTCCATAATCACCATCATACTAACATATGGAGGGTCATTGAGGGACCCAAGCATAAGAATCAAGAATGATAGTAACACTATTCAATTATAACTTATACTCATTGCACTACTCAAGGTGGAAAATGAGATGTAAGATACAATACAATAGGCATTAAGTACTTCATATATCAAGCGTCTAGATTATAAATAGAGAGTTGTTCGGGCATAAATATAACACAACATGAGTTTTTAGGACTGGGCACTTTGAGAAACATGGACGTATATATCATAAGTTGTATAGCATAAAGCTGGAATTCTTATAGTCAATGATTGAGACAAGGATTTCTACTAGGAGCTATTGCTCCTCATTTAAGAACTGAACAAGGCCATAAGTTTTCATAAACCTTATCTCTTTGGGCTAGTCCCGGCATAAGGAATCAGTAACATATAGAAGGCATAGTTTCTTAGAACTAAGCATGACATAAGACATGGATTTATGGATCTTGAGCATCATAACATAGAGCTTGAATACTTGAAAAATTTGGACTACTCAGACATCATTACTTCTAGTTTAGAGGTCGAAACATGGCATAAGACGCATAGCTAACGTGGACCTTGGGCATAGGCATGACTTGAATGCATAAGACATTAATAGATGTCCCCTTAAATTGAATTAGGAGGAGTTGGATTGAATAAGAATAGATTTATCATGACTCTTCCCTAAAATTGACACTACTAGAAAATTCAAAAACTATCTTAATTCATCATCTCCCTCTTAGATCAAAGTTACGACCCTAGACTTGAGGACATATTCTCCTATTAAATCTACAAGCATAACACTCAACACAATGGGGGTATCACCATACACATAGACGCTAAACTCCCCCTGATAAACTATACTCTGAAGGCATTGCTTTCAGGGAATGACACTCTTAATTTTTGCTAGCCTTTATAGACATCACCATACAACTCACACTCTCATAAGCATTCACATCCACACTCCTTATCACATAACAGTCCATTCTCCACTACTTAGCATACTAACATTAAACCTCTAATCGCATATCCTTACAACTTAACAAAATTTTTAAAACTAGACCAAGCTCACATCATCTATCTATATTTCACCCAATTCAGCTCTAAAGAACACAATACAGTAGCTCTCTAGGCTTCTTCATACAAAGTAATTCAAGAACACAACTAAGTAAACATGAAACTTATACACATGAAACCTTATCTAACCACATGCTACCTGGGGTTCAATTTATTCTTATAACTAGGAAAATTAACTTGAGTGTGGAATCACTCGTGTTGGATTCAAGCTTGGAAACGTTGGATGCTTGGAGATCGAGGTTACTCTTGTGCCAACGTAGGAGTTAGGTATTCGTTGTATGTATTGTTAAAGGTCAAAAAGTGGAATAGTCTCTTGGGTTTTTAAGATTACACCTTCATTTTGTGTAACTATCTATCCTCCTGTTTGTTGTAATCGTTGTTTCTTGTTTTTATTAATGTAACGCATGAGGTGTTGTTATTGTTACCACTTTGTTGTTGTTCATTTTGTCTTCATATTATTGTTGTTGTTTCTGTTTTGGTGTGATAAACACTTTCTTCATTTCATTATTGTTGTTGTCATTGTCGAATTCGAGTGAGGTCTCCAATCGGTCCAAGAATTCTTTTGATTAGTGGACTGTTTAGGGTGTGTTTAGTGTTCTTGTGGTTTTTATTGTATCATTTGGTATCAAAGCATGACTTGATATTGTTCCTACAATATCAAATATTGGGCTAGCCCACTTGTAAAAAAAATTAAAATCTGAAAATTCCAGAAAAAGAACAATCTTTCCATTTTGTGTTTTTGGCCAAAAATTGTGTTCTTGTTGTGTCTTGGCCGAGATTTTTACTTGTATTGAGTGTTTTAGTGTTAGTTTTGTTCTCCACTAACACTTTGAGTTTAAATCTAAGTTTGAGCTTGTATTTGTTGAAGTTGTAGTCGTGAACTGGAACTTGGCCGATTTGTTGTTGAACATTGTTGGGTGGACTGTTTTTGCCTTGTGGCCTTCATCTTGTTGTTGTTATAAGCCTGGCAATGTGATATTGTTATTCATTGGTGGCCTAAAAACTATTTTGTTGAAGTTTTAGTTGTCTTGGCCAAGTGTTGAAGATATTGTATTCTGAAAATTAAAAGTTGGTCGTGTGAAATTGTTGGTGTTCTTGGAGATTGTTTTTGGTTGTTCTTGGTGATTGTTGATTTTGATCTTGAAGTTCTTCACAACTTTCATTGCTTGTTAAAATAAAGTGAACCTTAGATCTATAAAGGTGAAGGGAAAAAGGTGAAGCTTTGTTAGTCTTGAAAGACATACCATCACCCATCAACTCAATCACATCTCAACCACTTTCCAACAACTTTCCATGATTCAAGGACCCATGTTTTAAGCAGAAGTACAAGTAAAGTCAAAGTCTTGAAAATTGAAAAAGGCTCCAAGACTTATTTTTTCCTCCTGAAACAAAATTCCACCAATCCAAATTAAATTTTTGACCAAGACATGAATATTTGAGAATAACAATTCGTTAGAAAGAACGCAACCAATACGTCGCTGCCACATCAAGTTACTGTTTACGCATCAAATTTTGGCTCAAATTTTAGATTTCATAGTTTTCGTTTGTTGTTTCTTAGTTTCAATTTCGTTGGTTCCAATACTAATTGGCAAACTAGTACTCATCTACTAGATTGCTAGTTAGTCTTTGTGTTCGTTCATTCGTGTTAAACGTTTGTTGTGTGCTTTTCTGTTTTGTGAATTCATTGTATCTTGTTGGTTCAAGTTTGTAAACAAATTTTCTTTGAGGCAACTCAAACTAAAATTCATTCCAGACAAGAGTAGACTCGACCCTCAATCACTCACGAAGTACAAGCCGATTTTCAACACTTGTGAAATCAAGTGTGAGGTAAAATTGAAAGTGAGAGTGTGGTGAGGAATTTTGAACTAACAAGTTTGTTTTATTGTTTGTTGTTGTCCTTTGCTTTAGTTACCGTGGTTGTCACTCATCTTGATACCACGCTTGATCTCATTAATGAAGATATTGAAGAAATGAAATGGCACGTGGAAAGGCTACGCCAATTATTACCTAAACTTATCCCACAAAATCCAACTTTCCTTGTCCAAACACCTTGTGCCGAGAGCTTCCCGAAGGAAGAGGTGGGCTACCCCAACCCACACCAAGGTAAAGAGGAGATTGAAACATCTTTGGTACTTGATAGTGAACTTATAGAGAGCGAAGCACTTGCTATTTCCAAATCTGTCTGTGAGATAAATCATGCTCTCTTTAGGTTTAATGTTTTGTTTGAAGATGATATAAACACTCCTAATGAACCTAGTGGTAAAAATGATGGTATAGCTTGCCTTGAAGGCTATAACCGATATGCAAACCCACTATGGTGTGACAACATTCCTCTTAAAGATGAAAATCTCTTCTTGGAAGATGAGAGTACTCTTATGGGCAAGGAATGTGTAGTCACGGAAATGAGTACTCTTGGTAGTACTCTTAGTGTGCATAATGATAAATTTACTCTTAAATGTAGTTCACTACTTGAGCATGTAAATGGACTGCTTAAAAATTCTCAAGTTAGTGATGGTGTCTATAGAATTGATCTTAATAATGTGCATGACTCTTTGAATATTTTGTGTGGTAAAAGCATTGTAATTAGGTTTGTTCATAGAGATCATGTGTATGAAAATGTTTTTGTGCGTGAATGTAGGAGTGACATTCTAGGGGAAGAAAAGGCTAGCCTCGTCTTAGGCCCTTGGCCAAAGTTTTCATTTGATCCGGGTACCATCTTAGGGTGGGAAAGGACGACTCTCATCCTATTTTCCTTTTGTCTTGATGCTTCTCCGAGCCACTTTCTTTGTAGCAATTGTACTAATATTTTTATGATTAAAACAAAGGACTCGTGGCTATACTTTAAATTTTTCCCACCTCAGCATGACATGCTGATGTGTTATTTTTGCTAACCCTAACCCCTCATACCTTGAGGATGCGTACTTGTTTGTCTTCTCTTGATTTATAAGATACGAATTCGAGGTCGAATCCTTTTCAAGAAGGGTAGAATGGTACGAGTACGACCACGAGGATGGACGAGAACAAGTGCATATTGAATTCGTCCAAGGAAGTGCACAAGTGAAGTATAAAAGAGGGCCTAAATGCACTAAAAATAGCCCCTAAGTTACACTTTAGGGGCACCTCACTCTTGAGGGGTATTGTGGTCATTTTGTATTCCATTTTGTAATACACTATATATAGAATCTCTTAGGATTTTTAGTCTTAGTTTTTGTTGAACATGAAAGTGTAACATTTAGAAACATCTCTCTTGAGAGAATGGCCCTCCTTGGCCAAAATTGTAACTAGGGAAATTAACTTGAGTGTGGAATCACTCGTGTTGGATTCAAGCTTGGAAACGTTGGATGCTTGGGAGATCGAGGTCACTCTTGTGCCAACGTAGGATTTAGGTATTCGTTGTGTGTATTGTTAAAGGTCCAAGAGTGGAATAGGCTCTTGGGTTTTTAAGATTATACGTTCATTTTGTCTAACTATCTATCCTCTTGTTTGTTGTAATCGTTGTTTCTTGTTTTTGTTAATGTATCCCTTGAGGTGTTGTTATTTTTACCACTTTGTTGTTGTTCATCTTGTCTTCATATTATTGTTGTTGTTGCTGTTTTGGTGTGATAAACACCTTCTTTATTTCATTATTGTTGTTGTCATTGTCGAATCCGAGTAAGGTCTCCAATCTGTCTAAGAATTCTTTTGATTAGTGGACTGTTTTGGGTGTGTTTAGTGTTCCCGTGGTTTTTATTGTATCAAAGCTCCTTCCCTATTTAAAATAAATAATAATCATATCCAATCACTTTCTCCACAGACTACCATATAATTTACAAATCTTAGTACAATAATGTCAATCACCATAAAAGGGCAAACCACCCCTCAGTCAAAGGTTATACAACTAAAATTAACTTCATTATGCAAAAGTTACCCTCACCCTGAATCCTAAACTTATGATTTCATATCACTAACATCGAGGCCATCTTACTGCCAATAGGTTTTGACACCTTAACATATATTACTACTCGGGTGGAAATACTATTCCAATATTCTGCTACATATCTCTACCCTTAAGCTTGACATCTGCAACAAGGATTCTGAAATTGGATGAATACACTACATACCACAGGCTCAAATGCAAGATTGATATAGATAAGGGTATACACTTGAATCAACACACTTTGAAGCACTACTGGATTCCTCTCAAGCCCTTGTGCTATTTTATAACTTTATGGATAGCTCAATCAGAAAGGACCCTACCGTTTAGACTCTAAGCTTTTGAACTTATATCATCTCGACAAGAAGACATGGCCCATAAAATTAGAGCAAGAAAGGAATTCGGATAACTTTTATATGGATGATTCTATAGCACGAACTAGAGTATGAAAGAATGAGAAACATCTCCTAAATGCTCTGTATCCTCCTTATTATAAGTGTGATGCGCAACATACCCATAAGCAAGACTCTACTAGACACGACTTCATAGATACCCTGACACCATGAACCATGCTTTGATACCAAGTTTGTCATGAACCGAGACGAGGCACTGACCGTGATGGGGATCCTAAGCCACGAAGGCCCGAGAGACCCCTTAGCATACTATCATAAGCATATTCCATACATAAATTAAAAAATGAAAGATATACTAAAATTAAGGAAATCTAATGTAATACCCCACATTTTTCCTAGCTTAATTTTGTCCCTCGAATGCCAAAGATTAGCTTCAATAATGAATAACATTTACTTCATATGGAATTTTTCAGATTTAGACCTTCTTGTGTGGTAAGTTGAATAAGCTTTCTATCAATACCAAATTCACTCAAATACGATACATGGTTGAGAATTTATGGCATTTTTGTGTTGACAGTGTGCCATCAAGCAACCACTGCGTCGTGATGAAGGGCGAATTCATAATTGTCAAATTTCAGTAGCTCACCGTGATTCCACCGCGTCATAATGAGTATAGTTCCAAGAGGTCCATCGCATCGTGGTGGAGTGTAAAAAGGCAATTGTCAATTTCTCGTAACTCACCGCAATTGCACCACACGCGACGAGTATAGCGATGGGGGGATCACCGCGTCACGGTGAAGGCATATTTTCCATGTCCTTGATCCATAAATTGAAATGCATGTTTCATGACCTTATCCTAGTGTATGAAATCCTTATTGGGTGAAAAATGATCCTAGAAATTTCTTAGGGCCAAGTTGAGCTAAGACCCCTTAATTCGTCCAATGTTTGGTGTTTGATTCTACAAGGGTCAACTTTAAAAGTGTATAAATTTTGATGTATGCAGAATTTTTCAACTCAAGACCCATCAAATCGTAGATAATTGAGTTAGCTTTCCAACAATACCAATTTCATCAAAATCCGTTACCCAAGTCAAACGTTATGACATTTTTACTTTGAGGCAGTAAGTTGCCGCAATTACACCGCATCGCGGTGGACCTTCAAACGGCAATATGGGCCACGAATTTTTGTTTTAAATTATGGAGGGGCAATGGGGTCTTTTTCCACCTCAACCCAGGTCGTAAAAACACGATCTAAGGCTTCAATTGGGGTATTATTTGCCCCCATTCTCTAATTTTTTTCTCAAGAACAACCCTAATCAATTCCCTCAAGAATAAACAATTTCATCATCTTCTCTTCAACAAAAAGATCAAGAATTTAGGATTTCTAATCCAAGAACTTCAATAATGTTTTCAATATCATAAGCTTTTACATTCAATTCATCATAGGAATCCAAGATTCAAGCTTTCTCATCTAAGATCATCAATTAAGGTATATGGGGTTTGAACAAGGACAATTCTTTTGTCCTTGTGCCCAAAACTTGCTTTAAATTACAATAGTTATTTAATTTTATGAGCTTTCTTATGAATTTGAAGTTAGGATTTATACTCAATATTGCTATCCATGAGATTATGAGATTTTTAATAATTTAGAAGTAGAATTACGTGAATATGTTTATATCTTTATGCATATTGCTAAAATTTTTAGATTTTGAGTTGATTTATTAATATTACATTATCAAGCAAGAAACTTTTGGGTGTTTTAAAATGAGTTTGTTGTATGAGTCATTAAGCCCTAATGAGTATGGTATGAGACATTAATTTTCCAAGTTTTCCCAATTTAGTTTAAGCATGATATTGAGATTTTTGATTTTATTATTTTGATATTGTTGAAGTATTTTCAAGAAGCATATTGAGAATGATATTTTACTATGAATTTTCATGAGTTTGAAGCATGGGATTTAAGCCCTAAGATTGAATTTTGATATTTCAAGAAGATCATATTTTTTAGCATGCTTTGATAAGCAAGTATTCAGATTTTTAAGAAAGAATTGATCTCTTGATCCTAAGCTAAGATAAGGAATCCACATTGTTCATAAAGTTTTAGATTTAAAGAAGAAAATCATAATTTATTTGATTATAAACCTTTATGCTATTTTAAGGTGGATTTCCTAAAATTTCTGAGCCATAAGTATGGGAGTAGTATTTAGCACCGAGTTGGGTATGATTCCAAGGTTTCATGCCTTAGAACTACGTGCCACCATAGTATTAAGATTATTCTCACTTCTACGTGGATGAATAAGATTGTGGTCACTTAAGCTAAGGTTCAATTCCTATGACAGGGGTAGAACAACTCTCCCCAGCGTGGGCAAGATGTTGGACTCCATGACAGCTCACATGGTTTATGTCGGTTAGAATAACCTCCCAAAAGAAGTCCCCTACTCTCCCTAAGATAAAAGTATATGTTTTGAAAACTATGGTTTTAAGATTTCCCAAAGTTCCTAAGTCCTAAAGTTCCAATAAGATTTCCAAAGCTCCCAAAGTCTCTAAGTTTCAAAAGAAAAGAATGATATAAAAGCTTTTATAAGATTAAGTGTAAAGGCTCACACATTTATTCATATTATACTTTATGGAAAGATAATAGTTATAGCTTTCAGTTTTCAGATTCAAACGTGAGCTCTCTTTTCACTTCCCAGCATGATTTCAAGAAAAAAGTATAAGTACAACTTTTAGACCTAAATGTTATAACTCACTAGATTTATAAAGCATGATTTGCTTCTCATGATTGTTATTCTTCAGTATTAAGATATTTCGGCTTATGTGAGTCATTTACATTTAGCATGCATTGTTTAATAAATTATGATGATGAGATAATATTTTATTTATGCATTTCACCCCCATATACTAAGTACATCCTCAAAGTACTGATCCATATATATGTTTATGTGCTACATTGTATCATAATGTAGGTAAAAATTGTAGCACACATACCATATTCAGCAGTTTGCAGCTTCCAGTCAGCAGGTGATGATTCCTTTTGATTCAAGGGCTCGAATCAGTTATACAATTTGAGAACTATTTTATTTTTCTTTATTCAGTCGTATTGAGTTGACACAGTTGGGAGTCATGACCCGGCTACCTATAGTCAATACTAGTAGAGGCTTCATAGACAGTCAGTAGAAGTTGAAGTAATTGAACTTCAGTTTGTTTTGTATAATCAGAGATGTATCATTTTAATATAGATTTGTATTGATCAAGTTCAGAAAATTTTTATGTTTTTGCTGATTTTGTTCAGATTTATGTATTTTATTCAGTTGCTTGTAAGTTATGCCAGTAGAAGGGTTAGCTTGGGATCACTTGTGGCTCTAAGCACCGTGTGACATCTCGGGACCCATTTTCGGGGTGTTACATCTGAAAATTAAATTATGTGAATAATGTTGTGACAATATAATAACCAAAAATCGTCCATGAAACCACTGCTGAATACTAACTGTCTAGGCCAGGACAAGGCCCCAGTTGGACCATAAACTGAATTAGATAAACATATGAATAACATGTCTTCCAAAAAATGAACGGCTCACCAACTCTTTCATTATCTTATATGTTCTACTGATGTGATAGACCACGGGACTATACCTAAGAACCTGTAATGTGGGGAGGGAGTCAATACTTGGAGAGTATTGGTATGTAGAACAACCCAAAAATAACATATATTTCATGTAACATAATTGAAAGGATTGAAAACAATTTATCATAACATATATATAAAAACACATGGGCAAAATGTAAGGAACTTCAATTCATGGTTCCAAAACTTTGACTTGACTCTTTACTTTACTTTTGAGCTAGATGGTGTTTATTACCCATGGGTTATATGAGTTTGCCCTTGACTCGGCGGCCAAGCCCTCAATCTGAGTTTGCAGCAAGTATAGGTGTACGTAATAAACACAAAGTTTGCCTCCTTACTGACATATTGTGTAATGAAAAAAGGATATGCCTCCTTGCCGACATACCTTTTCATAATAAACCCGCATCGACAAAATAAAATTTTGGGTTATGAGTTATCTAAATTTGTCATTCTTCGAATAACCATCTAAATCTCGTAGAGCTCATTTTTAGCCTTTTAAAATATGCATCTTACTGAAATCATGATCTGAAATCTAAATAGTCTGTGGCCTGTTCTGTTCTGAGTCTATCATGGTATTTAAATAATTTGGTATCGTCATACCAAGACTTGCAAGCCATATAAGTCATATCATATCATGTCTATAGCCCTTTATTTAAAAGCATGTTATTTGGCCACCAAACTGATTTAAACATCACATGAGAGTTCTTATTTCAAAAGCACATGAAATCTTATGTAAACACTCTCTTTAAAGACATGACTTTTAGGTGGTCATCTCTTTCAAAATTTACACAAGTTCATGAGAAACAAAAGCATTTCTTTGAAATACATTAAGTGCTCTCTGAAAAATCATATATATAAGAAATCAGTCCATAATTTAATAAAAGTGCATTCGAAACATCAACCTTTTTGTATCCATTTGAAAACCCACAACAATTGTCAATTACATAATCCTTTTCATAAAAATGAGATTCATAGCTCAATCACCTCAACCACTTCAAAACCCATAACCTATAAACACAAATTAATTCTCAATTTTATCAAAAACCCTATAGTAAATATAAAATTTATCATAAAACGAGGTTCATAATGCATGATCTTCAAATAATTTCAAAACCCATAATGCGTACATATTTATATACTTCAAAGCTTGTAAAAATATGAAACCATGCCCATGAGATTTAGGATAGCCCCACATACCTAGAAATCGAAGAGAACACAGAGAAATTTGACCCTGGTTAAAATCTTCAAACCTTAGGTAGTTTCTATTCTTTTTCTAAATGAAAGATGATTTGGGAATTTGAGAAGTTAAATAACATGTGTTAAGACCTAAATTTCGTCCCTATATGATTAAGAATGGTTATGGGATGTTAAGACCTAAGTTTCTCTTCTTTATGATTGACAAACTAACAAAGTGATATGAAAAATGTCAGTCAAACTGGTTCACAGACATACTGTCTCTTGTAGCTGAAACTTGTAGCAAAATCATCGATGATTAAAGAAAAGCGTACAAAAATTAAGGAAGGACCGGATGGGTGGCTAATTTAGATAAACTCAAGGAAATAAACATGTGTTGATTTAAAGAGTTGGAGTTTGACTAAAACACTAAGGAGACAAGAGTTGGAATTGAAGAACGAGTCTCACTTGAAATAGAATTCTATGCAATGAGAGTTCAGATTAAATGAGGAGTTTGAAATAAAGAATGACTCTTTGAAGAGTTGTGCTTAAATAGAAGATGTATTATTTAGAATAACTTGCGCACTTACAGAGAGGGAAAAGGCGAAACACAAGAAAATTGTGAAAGTTCATAATTGAGAGAATTTTGACTGAAGATTCAAGTGCTGCCAGTACAAAGGAACAGATTGACGAACCTTTTTCATAGGATTAAACTTTACAGTTCATGAGTCAGTTTAAATGAATTGTTCTTATTGAGTTGTAATTTATTGCTTTCCTAGACTGATTGTTTAGAAACAATACTGAGTTGAGTGAAATTCAAGTTTAGGATAACTTAAAGTGGTTTCAACAGTCAAGGGTGATTATTGAGTTATAGGAATTAAAGTTTATGATTACTAGTTGTTGAGTTATAGGAATTATAGTTTATGATTCCTAGTTTTTGAGTTATAGGAATTAGAGTTTATGATTCCTAGTTATTGAGGTATAGCAATTAGAGTTTATAATTCCTATTTGTTGGTTACAAGAGTTTTATAATCAGTCGTTGTTGAAACTCAGAATTATTTAGTAAAGTTGTGGTTAAATCCTGTAGAGGTATAGATCGTGGTTTTTTTACACCTTTTTAAGCCGGGTATTTTCTATGTAAAAATCATTGTGTTCTTTACTTCCTGTTTTACTGCTTCCTTGAAACACGCCAGACAACTTGTTTCATCCATAATCAACTCTTAAGTTAAAGTCACTGATCAGTAAGGCACACACTCTAACAAGTGGTATCAGAGTGAGGTTGTCTTAAAAAGGGTTAGCACCTAAGACAAAAATCAATATGATGAATTCCACACCACCTACTGGTCATAGTGAAGGTCAATCCACTATTTTGGTGGAAAGCTAGGATGGAAACGTTTCTTTAAAGTGTAGATTACGAATTATGAGATAGAATTATTGATGGACCAACAATTCCTATGAAGATAGTGGATGGAGAACAAGTGAAAAAGGTAAGGAGTGAATTCACCCTGAAAGATCTTATTGTACTACAAAAGAATGCAAAAGTCAAAAATATTCTTGTTTGTGGTCTTGGTCCAGCCGAGTACAATAGAGTGTCTAATTGCAACACCGTTAAACAAATTCGGATGCATTGGTGAAGGCACTAGCCAAGTGAGAAAATTCAAAATTGCATTACTTTTCACTGAATATGAGGCTTTCGAAATGGAGAAAATTGAGTCACCACAAGAAATGATAACTAGGTTAACTTTGCTGGTAAATGAGTTATCATCTTTAGGAAAGGTTTTATATATCGAGGAATAGGTAGAGAAGGTCTTGAGAGTCCTACCAAAGTCTAAGTGGAATGTCAAAGTTACAGCCATAAGAGAAGCTAAGGATCTCACTAGAATGTCCCTTGATGAGTTAGTTGGTAATTTGAAGACCTATGAGATGGACACGGAAGATCTAAATAGGCATCTGAAAGTGATGAAGAAGATGATGAAACTGTTCTCATGGCCATTGGAGATTCAGACAAGGAAGAAGATGATGGAAACTCTGAGGTAAGTATTCTTGAACTCTAAGAGAAGTTGCATTTATTTTCTAAAAAGAAACTCGTTTCCTTAATGAGTGCTCTAATTGGTGATTTCCAAGAATTAACTTTTGATTGGGATGAGTTATTCAACAATCTTGTAGGTCCCAAGTTTGATTTTATTGATCTAGAAACTTGTAAGAACATTGTTGAAAAGGAAAAGTGCACTCTTAAGAAACAGGTTAGCAGACTTGATTCATCAAATTTGATCCTCAAATCTGAAGTTCTAAAACTGTCTCTTTCTGAAAAGGAATAAAAGGTCAAGAGTGAGAAACAAGAAAAGAATGAGTCAGAATTGACTAAGATTAAACATGAATACTTTTGTGAAAAAAAGGGTTAGTCAACTAAGTCAAGATGTTTCTAAATTGAAACTTGATCTTGAAAGAGCTAATAGATTGACACATTCTTCAAGACTTGTTCATAAGATAGGTCAAAGAACTCACAATGAAAAGGTTGAGTTAGGCTTTTATAAAAGTTCTAACGCTATTAAAGATCTTTGTTATATTTGTGGTAACTTGGGACATCCAACCACTGAATGTGCAGTTGCAGCAAAAAATAAATCAAGAAGCATAAGCCTTGCAAAAGATTATGGTTCTATGTTAGCACAAGCTAACAAGAAAGTCAAAATTGGTCAGAGAAACAGGTTACATAACTTGTTGCCTCGATGAGCTACAAGGAATCTCATATATCCTTTTTCTCATAAGAAAGGATCCAAGCTTGTCTGGGTTCCTAAATTTAACCCCTAGTTTGTTTTGCAGGTGAGAGTGAAAGGAGGCAAGCAAAATTAGTACATGGATAGAGCTTGCTCAAGGCATAAGACTGGAAGCAAATAAAGTTCCGTTCACTTTACCATATTTAAAGGGGGAATGGATCTTTTAGAGATGGTAAAAAGAGCATCATTACTAGATTTTAAAAGATTGGAAGAACTAAAACAAAAGTCTTTTGAAAGATGGTCAGATTTGGAGTGCTGGTGTAAGGGGAAAGCAAGGGAGATTCTTTTTCTTTTTTTTTTTTAAAAGGATGACAGTGAAATTGATGAGCATGCATAGGAACATATTGTACCACCTGGTTCAACTGTTGTACATACTGAGGGCATATTGATAGTGGGAACAACAAATCAAGAAATTGATGCATCAATAAAACCAACACAAGCTGATTATGATTTTGTTGGTATTTCAAAAGAATTGGTGTTGTCACAAGAATCTTTAGATATCTCATGGGAATCAATGGCTTGAAACTATGATATTCAAAAGAAAGCAAATTTCACTCTTGAGGGCTATAAAAATGTTGGCAATGTGGGTTACTTAATTGACTGGAGAAGCACCAAAAACACTAAGTAGAGAACATTTTGAAAGGAATAGGTTAGACTTGGGGATGATTAAAATTGCATGAACTCCCCTCAATGATTGACTAGAATAACTATTTTTCCTTTTAATATTATTAGCTAAAATGTTATTCGATTCAGTATTGCACATTTAGTTGTGTATCCCAATTCCAGATTTTTTACTCTTCTAACCTAATTTTGTATTAGATTGTGCAGAAAAATAAGTACAAGCAAGCAATTGTGATCACAAAGTTCTTCTTATCAGGTATGCTCTTCACTGACATAAGCATAGGCTGTCTAAGTTGAAACAGTTGAGCACACCTATTCTACTCCTCACACTTCATCCTCCCTTTGTACTATGATGTTGACGAATTGGTTAACCAAATTTTCTTTGACTTTCTCCAAATAGTTGTGCACAAATGTGTTAATTCTATACCAGAAATTCCTTCTTCTCTCCCAACCAAAATATCAGTTTTTGTATCATGAATTTGCCAAACTTGATCATCAATCACATGCAGCATATGTTTTTGAAGAATGAAAAGGGACATGCTCTCCCTTTTAGTTCCTAATTGGCTATTTTTGTAGGGACTTCTTAGTCCTAGTTCGGGTTTGACTTATAAAACAACAATGGATATTCTTGAACGGATGAATCATGTTGTTCTACTTATTTCAATAAGGAGGGCTAACACTCATTTGAAAAAATTGATGATAAAAAAAATGATCTGAACTAGAAGCTGCACAAGATAGACATGAAGTGGAATAAGAGGTCCTTAAGGCTAGAATCATGACTTTGAAGCTTGACCTTGATTGATAGAGGGATGAAAATGTTGAAGTCATTCGTCAATTGACACAGTTGATATCACCTGTTCCACCTTCCTCATAAACTCCTTACTATTCGTATCCTTATCCATGTCCACATTTTTTATTAATGCTTAGTTGTTTTGCTCTATTTAGTACTAGCTTAGGTTTAATATGGAACATGCTCTGACAGTTAAATGGAATGGTTATCTGTGTTAAATTGGCTCATATTTTTGTTCTCTTTAATACATTACTATGTTGGCTAAAGCCTTTGTCTGATTGTTTTGGTGATAGCCCCAGTGGCCATGAATAGCATAACAAATCACTTTGGCTAGTATATTATTGCATTAAAAATGGTTTTTCAATGATGCCAAAAGGGGGAAGATAAGAGGGGTGCAATGTTCATAACCCATTGGCTAACTTATTTCATTCTAGTGTTTTATAATTTAGTGTCTATAGGTGAAGATGTTTGAATGCGCAAAGACAAGAGGTTTGTCATCATCAAAAAGGAGAAATTTGTTGGGTACGATGTAGTTTTGATGATTGACAAACTGACAAAGTGATATGAAACATGTCAGTCAAGCTAGTTTACAGATACACTGTCTCATGTAGCTGAAACTTGTAGCAAAATCATCGATGATTAAAGACAAGCGTGCAAAAATCAAGGAAGGACCAGATGGGTGGCTAATTCAGATAAACTCAAGAAAATAAACATGTGCTGATTTAAAGAGTTGGAGTTTGACTAAAACACTAAGGAGACAAGAGTTGGAATTGAAGAAGGAGTCTCACTTGAAATAGAATTCTACGCGATGAGAGTTCTGATTAAAGGAGGAGTTTAAAATAAAGAATGACTCTTTGGAGAGCTGTGCTTAAATAGAAGATGTATTATTCAGAATAACTTGCTCACTTACAGAGAGATAAAAGGCTAAACACGAGCAAATTGAGAAAGTTCATAATTGAGAGAATTCTGACTGAAGATTAAAGTGCTGCCAGTACAAACGAACAGATTGATGAACCTGTTTCACAGGATTAAACTTTACAGTTCATGAGTCAGTTTAAATGAATTGTTCTTATTGAATTGTAATTTATTGCTTTTATTGCTTTCCTAGATTGATTATTTAGGAACAATACTAAGTTGAGTTAACTTCAAGTTTGGGATAACTCGAAGTGGGGTCAACAGTCAAGGGTGATTGTTGAGTTATAGGAATTAGAGTTTATGATTCCTAGTTCTTGAGTCATATGAATTAGAGTTTATGATTCCTAGTTTTTGAGTTATAGGAATTAGAGTTTATGATTCCTAGTTATTGAGGTACAGGAATTAGAGTTTATAAATCCTATTTGTTGGTTACAAGAGTTTTGTAATCAGTTGTTGTTGAGGCTCAGAATTATTTAGTGAAGTTGGGGTTAAATCCTATAGAGGTACAAGTTATGATTTTTTACACCTTTTTGAGTCGGGTGTTTTTCACGTAAAAATCATTGTATTCTTTACTTCCTGTTTTACTGCTTCCTTGAAATACGTCAGGCAACTCGTTTCATCCATAAGCAACTCTTACGTTAAAGTCACTGATCAGTAAGGCACATACTCTAACAGAAAAGACCTGAACGCCCTTAAAATAGAATAAAACAGAACACTTTATTATGCTTGAAAAGGCTTTGCGGGCAAAGACAAAGCAAACTTGAGGCAGTGTGCTTTGTCGATTCCTCTGCGGCACAGGGCCAACGCGAATCCTGGACAGTGTCTCACTTAAACACTCATAACTTTTGACTCCAAACTCAATCGATGAATGCTCGATAGTGTTGGAAAGAAGACTCAAAGGGATTTAATTTGATATATTATGGACCACATAACTCTTCATAGTCTAGGAGAAATGGTCGCTGTAAGTTGACCCAAGAAAAATCATCGACTAAAACTCAACCGGTAAGAAAGTACTCAACTTAACTTTAATCCAGGAGGTTTTTATGATGTATGCTCATCTCATCTTCAAAGATGTTCTCACATTAAAGCATTGTTATTCACATTTATTTCTAACTAGAAACAATTGGATTCGGATTTATACACGTAGGAAAGACGGTTCAACTTTAATTAGCCTGAAAATATGGGGTGTTACAAAGGTAGCCTCCTTTTTCTTTTAACCAAAAACAATACTTCATAAATTTTCATGTCATTTTCTCTAATAGGTTGCTCCCTGTGAGCAAGTTTGCAATTTGGTACAAACTGCCGTATATAAGAGTAACGTAGCAAATCAAATAAACAAAAAAGACAAAATACTTGATCTTTAAATACAAAAGCAAAGAACTAAGACTTAAAGGCTTAAAGCTGCAGAAAGGTCTTGGACCGCAAAGCTAGAAATCTTATTAAGGGTGTTCAAGATTTTGTATATACATATAAAATATAATATTTAACCTATATACAAAACATAAATTTTCAACTAATAGTGTTCGACTGATCACCTTTACTACTTGTAGCTACGCTATTTCTCCCGATCATTTCAAACTCGGTTTTTCTATCTACCATACCCCTTAAAGTATTTGTTGTCTTTTTTTTTTTTTTGTTCTTTACAACTCCTTCAAAAATTCCATCACATCCAAAAACATATGAAATTAAATTTTCATGATCATCAACTGGACCTGTTTCAACTACCTCACTGTTTAAAAAGTTATCAAAATAAGTTAAACGTAATAATTTATTATGTTTTTCATTTTTTTTAACAATCAACTAATGAAGTTGACTTTTATAAAAACGTAAGAAATTCTTACGTTTTATAAAAAAAAATATAAAACATAACATGAAAATCAAGGTAAAAAAAATAGTGATTTATCAAATCATAATAAATCTCACTTTTCGAAAATTTGTCCTTCAAGGTAATAAAAAATTAAGGTGGTCCCCCACCCCACTTTTTCCACTAATGAACCTCATTTTAGTTCATCCAATGTAATTGCACCACTATTATCAGTATCCATGGCCTTAAACATATCCTTAAGACCGGCAATCTCTTCCTCCGACAAGCTTTCAGCAATAGTAAGTATGAAAACTTCAAGACATCTTTTTTTTAACTAGTTCATCGGAGAAAAGTGAAAAACTTAATAAATTATTACGTTTAATCTATTTTGATAATTTTTTAAATAGATGGCCCCTTTTTTTAATTTCGTAACTTACTTTTGGTTCCAAGTTTGGTTGTGACTTTGCATCTTAAAAACCACATTTTTTCTGGATAAGTTTATTTTCTCCGATCAGGCTCACTCCTTTTATGACAACTATCCCCTTTGCCATTTGGTGCTACATCACAACTAAAGCGTTTCTCATCCCTTGCTACACCTAGGAGTGAAACGCGAAATATACATGGTCATTTTCGGTTTCAGCAATAGTAAAAGATCCAACAAGTGGTCCAACCTTTCCCAACAGTAAGCACAACCCCATAATTATCCTGCCACTCCTCTCTGGCTGGACAAGCCGTGAAATAAACCATTGCGGGCTGACTCCTAGCAGGTTCCTGAGAGTGGATATGTTTGGAAGATGAAGTCATTTTAACTTCAACTGAAACTGCATCAGCATTGATATTTAGTGACAGTGAAGCATGCTAATCGTACGATGGAGGAGGGTCAGTATATTTAAGCGCTTGATCAGGATGTCGCAGAATCAAACCAATATTTTCACCATAATTTGGCAAACAAGTGTGAGATGCTCTCCAAGGAGAATCCATCACACAAATATACAATGACCAATTTTTTACTTTTTTTTATTTTTTGTATGTGTGTGAGGGTGAGAGGCTAACAAGAAGAAAAAAACAATAAAGTAGCCAGGAAAAACAATATTATTGAAGCTTCTTACTGTGACATCTTATAATACCTAATTCATTAAATACTTTTATTAAACAGAAAATTGATAATTGCATTTCCAATTATGACTCAAATGAATATTTCTTATGACTCATATAGAGATATGATTGAACATAATCATTGAAGTTTTAGACCAATATGGTTTATGACTCACATGGATATTTCTACGCCAATCTGATTATTAGTATTCCGTGTTAGATTGTATGGTTTGGTACGAAGGAAAATGTTCTTCCATATAATGTTTCTTAGTTGATCGAAATTGAGATTTAATGAGACTGTGAAAACACTTGTTAAGACTCCATTGATGAAGCTAAGAAGAGGAGAAAGATCAAAAATTATAACTGCTTCAAAACTTATGTGTTACATCAGATTGTTGTGACTTATATAGGCAACAAAATACCTAATAACTACCTTTCTTCTAGAACACTCTATTTGACAGCTCATTGTCACTCACTAATCATTGTCTAACAACCTCTAACAACTTATATAGCTGACTCAGCAGTATGCTACTAACTAGTTAAATGTCTACTCCTATCAGTATTACACATCAGTGGAACAGGTAGTCGTGTATGTTCCAAAACACTCCCCCTCAAGCTGCAGGGTGCAGAACATTTAGCACACCAAGCTTACTAAGTAAGTGGGCATGTTGAGCAAGACTTAGGCCCTTGGTAAGCAAATCAGCAAGTTGATCAGTAGACTGAACATGTAGAGCCTTAATCAATCCATCTTTGATTTTGTCCCTAATGAAATAACAGTCAATCTCAATATGTTTGGTTCTCTCATGGAACACAGGGTTGTTGGCCAGTTGAATGGCTGAATTACTGTCACTATAAACTGAAATGGGGAGGTTGATAGGGACCTTAAGTTCCTGAAACAATCCAACCAGCCAAGTGAGTTCTGCAACTGTTGAATCCATGCTTCTGTACTCAGCTTCAGCAGAACTCCTGGAAATAGTGTGCTTCTTCTTGGACTTCCATGATATGAGTGATTCACCAAAGTGAATAGCATAACCAGTGACGTATCTTCTGGTGTTTGGACAAGCAGCCCAATCAGAGTCACACCAGCAAGTCAAAGTATTAGCAGGTTCAGCCTTTAACCAGACACCTTGGCCAACAGAATTTTTTAGGTACCTGACTACCCTAGTAGCTGCTTCCCAGTGAGACTTCTTGGGATGCTACATGAATTGGCTGAGAGTTTGGACAACAAAGTTAATGTCTGGCCTTGTAATAGTGGCATACATAAGCTTCCCAACAAGTCTTTGGTAAGAGGAAATGTCAGACAACAGTTCATCACCTTGTGCACCTGTTGCTTGGTCATACTCAATAGAGTTGAGCCTGGCATTAGACTCTAAGGGAGTAATGACAGGCTTAGCACCACTAAGACCTGTTTCTGCAATCAACTCTAGAATATACTTTCTTTGGTTCAGAATAATCCCTGATGTTGATCTTAAAACTTCAATACCCAAAAAATACTTGAGATCCCCCAAGTCTTTCATCTTAAACTGCTGATGCAACTTGATTTTGGTAGCATTGATCAAGGAGGCACTACTTCCAGTGATTAGTAAATCATCAACATAAACAAGAACTATAACAGTATCATTACCTTGATGCAGGGTGAATAGGGAATAACCATGTGCACTTTGAGTAAAAACAGTATCAAGTAAGGCATGAGTAAGCTTAACATTCCACTGCCTGGAGGCTTGCTTAAGACCATACAAGGATTTGATCAACTTAAACACCTTGTGCTCCCCCTGTCTTCTAAATCCCTCAGGCATTTCCATGTAAACTTCCTCCTCAAGATCCCCTTGGAGGAATGCATTATGCACATCTATTTGATGAAGATTCCAACCTTTAGATGCAGCTAGTGCAATCACACATCTAACTGTAACCATCTTAGCCACTGGTGAGAAGGTTTCATGATAGTCCAACCTTTCTTGTTGGCTATATCCTTTGGCCACTAAAAAAAGTGATGGAAAAAATTCACGATCAAAATTAAATGGTTTGAATCTCGATATACAAAATGTTGCATGTATGAGTAAAATTGCATAGTATAAATGATGTACCTCATGGGAGATAGTAGCTATCTCGTGGAATTAACCATGTGCACACAAGCTCGCCTTGACACCACCGTCATTAAAAGAAAATACTACTTTTTACCTATTTTTAAAAAGTGAAGACAAAATTCACAATCAAAATTAAACTCTTTGAATATCGAAATTCTACATATTCCGAATAATTAGTATTGAGTAAAATCTCATGTAATTAAGCTGGTGCATGCAAGCTGACCCGAACATGAAGAGTCATACTTTCTACCTATTTTAAAAAAGTGATGGACAAAATTCTCAATCAAAATTAATCTCGAAATACAAAATGTTGCGAATAATGAGTGAAATTCCATAGCATAAATTGTAATAACCCAAATTATTTTTTTTATGAGGGGTAGATGGGTAATTTGGCCATATTATTAATAATAATTTAAGGGAATTTAAAAGAAGTGGGAAAAGGGCCACATCCACTCCCTTATGTCTTTCCTAATTAAAGGGGAGCAATAATAGAGAAGAGTGTATTGTTATTGTATTTAATCCTATTATTTCAGAAAGCAACTAAATCAATTGTCCAATCCCTCTTTTTCTTTTGAACTGAAAAGAAATAACCTTGAAGAGAGTTTTTAGTTGTTTATATGCGGTGATAGAAAGCTCGTATAATAGCAAGTTCATAGTCAGGTGTGAAATCTTATTATTATAATGTACTCTATATAGAGGTTGCTATGATTCTTATTTAAAAAGTATAATTAACTATGACTTAAAAAAAATAATGGATCAACCATGTAGTAATGGTTAGCAGGCCTAACGGATGATGATTAAGATTGTTTAACCACTCACTGCATAACAACATCACCCCACCCCAACCTTTTCTTTTCTTTACAGTAGATACGTGTAGTATCATTGATAATGGACAAAGAGAGAGTAGAGGGGTCAATTAGCTTTGCGGGACTTCTAATTGTTCCTTGACATTAATTGGTCTTTACCATGTTAACTGTTGGTTCGTGAAAGAAAATATAGGAGCATGTTGGATAACCCAAAAGTTAATGAAAGAAGACTTTTTTTGTAATTATTATTTAAGAGAAGACCAGAAGAGAGAGTTTAACCATTTTGTAGGTAGACAAATATAATCTTCTCCTTAATTTGTTCACTTTCCAAAGATAAAGTTAATTTGTAACATGAAGATGACTAGGCAAATCTCCTTAATATACAAATGCACAGCTTTTGAGTGGCAGAAGAAAGGAAAAGATAAACATAAGATGCTTGAATAGATATAATAGGGATATTGAGAATTGATCCCGAAAAGTATAATTGATATTATTATTTAATATTTTGTTTAGATTGATTCTATTGGTCGTTATTTGGTTGGTGTCCTACACACTGCAAAGTTGGAGGATTTGTCATTAGCAAGGTAAGTGACACTTTAAGCTTTGATGCTTAACAACAACAACAACAACAAACCCAGTGTATTCCCACTTAGTGGGGTCTGGGGGGTAAGATGTACGCAGTCCATACCTCTACCTCTGATGAAGTAGAAAGGCTGTTTCCGAAAGACCCCCGGCTCAAGGCACAATATTACTCATAACAATATTTATAAAATGAAGTTATTTATGAATATTATAAAAATATATCATATTTATAAGTTACATTATGATATTTAGTTTTACCTTCTTAAAAAATATTTTTCTTCAATTCAAACTAAAAAGAATTTTTTCAAATCAAATTCAAGTTCAAAATTTATCGTTATTATATATTCTAGTAATGTTAATAGAGTAGGAGCCTTGGAGTAATGGGTAAAGTTGATGCCACGTGACCAGGAGGCTTTGATGCTTGCTTTTCAAATTTGTTTTATAAAAATTATATTTTTCTGCCTAGTCCATGTGTTGGGACAAGCATAAACTCGGTAGAATATATGGCCTTTAATAAGCTGTGGATATTTATTTTGTGAAGTGTATTGAGAATCAGTTAGAGGTGAAATGTGAGGTGAGGTTAGGGCGTTGAATATATTTTCTTTGCTGTCGTTATAGTCTCTAGGGTCATACATAGCTGTCGTATTATGTTAGGGGCATTATTTATGCTGCTGTAATATGTTAGGGGCTTGTACATGCTGCCGTGGTAGACTTTTTAGGGCATTATATATGCTGCTGTGGGCTTGTCGGGGTGTTAGACCGATCACCTTCACTCCCGTTTATGAGAAGTCGTGAGAATGAATTGAGTTGAGATATAGAGTGACATTTTTTAACTTCCTTTGGATCATATTGACATTACTTTATGAGAGATATTATGTACATATTATTTTGTGTATTTTATATTTTCTAACACTTGTTCCAGGGGTATTAAAGTAGCGGGTCGAGGATCTTACTGGGTTATATTTATATAGCTCACTCCTTACTTGCATACCTGCAGATACGATTGCGGAGAGAGAGGCTCGTGGCTGACTGTCTTTACATGTGGATCCTGTTGCTGAGGTGAAGCCTTCACATTGTTCGTGAAGGCTGGCATTCATATTTAGTTATTTTTAGCTTGTATTTCCTTTCGCTGGGTTTGTATGCCCAAAAGTTAAAACTCATATAACTCTGTTTAGATGCTCCATGAACTTAGTGTGGGATTTGGGTTAGAGATTTGTTATCTAAACTATTTTCGTTTTCATAAATCACTATGCGGTATCTTGTTCGATAATTATCTTGCATTAATGATTATTTCGTGCGCATAGTGTTGTGTATGTTTTCATCTTAGTGTTTGTAGATATGGTGAATGTATAGAAAATTGGTTCTCCCGGCAAGCGGTGTTGTCTGGAGCCAATCACGCCTAGATATCTCGTGAAATTAAACCAGGTAATAGATATCTCATGAAATTAGACAGAATTAATCGGGTAATGAATATCTCGTGAAATTAACCAGGTAACAGATATCTTCTGAAATTAATCAGGTAACGGATATCTCGTGAAATTAGTCAGGTAACGGATATCTCGTGAAATTAGTCCGGTAACGAATATCTCGTGAAACTAGTCAGGTAATAGATATCTCGTGAAATGATATCTCGTGAAATTAGTGATATCTCATGAAATTAAATTGGTGAAAATACTAGGAGGTTTTTTTTACCTGTTTTAAAAAAGCATAACAAAATTTAGTAGTATAAAAACTAAATTATTTGAATTTCGAAATTCAACATGTAAATTTACTATAAAAATTAAATTATTTGAATCTCAAAATTTCACACATAAATTTATTATAAAAATTAAATTATTTGAATCTCAAAATTCTACATGTTTCGAATAATGAATGAAATTGAATCGCATAAATGATGTACCGTATGAATTTGCGCCGCCGTAATACGATTCCACCATTTTTGTGGAAGATTATAGAAACTGAATAGCAATTTTTTCCCTTTCATATATGGCGGCTCTCTGTTTTGCTTTGCTTAATTTCCAGTGCCCAAACTAATAATGGAGTAGCTTTTTAAGTATTTATACTTCCTCAGTCTCGTTTTATCCGTTTCAAATTACCTAAGTTATGTCCCATTTCACTTGTATCATTTTACTTATTAAAATAAAATAATTTTTTTTTTATATATTTTATCTTTTGTATTAATATCTTTTTCTTTAAATTAAAATATAAATATTATTTAGTAAAAATATTTTGATAAATTAATTATGTTATTTATTATTTTACTTAATTATTGTATCATCCCAATTTGAACAAGTAAAATGGGATGTAGAGAGTAATATTTTTTTGTGAGGGAGGAGGAAAGAAAATCCTCCCGTTATAAATGAGCTCTCTGATGCATGAATCTAAAGTATAGCTAGTGTTTGACCATACGTAGGCAAGTACTAGCTGTTACGATTTATGTGAGAGTATGAAATTTTTAATTTTATATTTAAAAAAAAAAAATTGGGAGAAAATACATTCTTTTTATGCTAAATTATAAACGAAATTATTAAATATATTCGAACTTTAAGAAGGATCTATTAATTTTGATTAATTAAAATTTTATTTTTGACAACCTTAGTACCTAAGTGGCATATACATGTACCTATGTGGATCTTCATGTGTTGATTCATTGATGTACCACGTATGTGTTATGTAGGTACTAAAATTATTAAAAATACGATTTTAATTAGCACAGAGTAATAGAACTCTCCTTAAATTTGGCTTAGTCTTAGCAATTTCTTCTATGGTTCAGGATGAAACAGAGCATTTTTCTCTTTTTCTAATGTGAGCGTATGAAATATTATTTATTTATATATTTTAAATAAAATTTATATGTCTCAATCAAGGGAGGATCTGTTAAGAGCGTTGAGGGTGACACGCCATCAGCAAAACTTCGCTGAAAGCACACACTCTCTCTCGATATATATACGAATATAATTAAATAATTAGCATGCCACCCACAAGACTAAAGAACTATTTGGTCGAGTGGCTGCCCCAAGGTCGCAGGTTCGACTTATTTTAGGGTAAAGTGAAGCCACAAATGTCTACTCAGTTGGCAGCTCTTTTCTTTTTATATGATACTTTTTCCATTTCGAAATAAGTGAATTGTTGAGGTATTTATTAGTGTTTCAAAATAAGTAAATCATTGAAATTTTTTTCAAATTACCCTTATGATTTAACAATTAATTAACTTTTAAAAAGATATTATAAGGTTATTTTTTTTTTTTGAGTAAAAATGAAAAATTGTATTAAATTTATATCTTTAATGTTTTTTTTCTTAATTTGTGTGTTAAAATTCAACAATTTATTTATTATGAAATAGAAAAAATAGTATGTATTAATTGTAATTATATTAAAATTTTCTTTTATTTTCCAAATATTAATTCTTAATATTTATATTAAGAAGTGCATAATTTTATTCTCTCTTCTAAAAAAAAAAAAAAAAAAAAACCTAATCCTCTCAAATCTCAATTTGCAAATCAGCTTTCTGTATTTTTTGTTCTTTGCTGCTCGCTATCGCCGGATTTGTTGACATCGCCGGCAAAGGTCACGGCCTCAGCCTCACCGGCTACCTCTCTCCATAGCTATTGTTAAGTTTACTTGGTACCTGGAAGTCTGGATCGTGGATCCGCCTCTGATCTCAAGCCTACATGACCTAACCTCCTTCAATGGAAGAGGCTTACGCCCGATCTGTTTCAGAGGTCATTGAATTCTTTGGTGTCGATCCAACTAAAGGTCTTACGGATCTACAGGTTATAGAACATGGACGCTCATATGGCAAAAATGTTTTGCCTCAAGAAAAAAGCAATCCTTTCTGGAAGTTGGTGCTGAAGCAATTTGATGATTTGCTGGTTAAGATTCTAATTGCAGCTGCTTTTATTTCCTTTTTTTTGGCACTTGCTAATGGAGAGACTGTATTATCAGCGTTCATTGAACCTTCTGTTATCCTGATGATATTGGCTGCAAATGCAGCGGTCGGGGTGATCACAGAAACAAATGCTGAGAAGGCTCTTGAGGAGCTACGTGCATACCAAGCTGACGTTGCTACTGTCCTGCGCAATGGTTGTTTCTCCATATTACCTGCAGCAGACCTTGTCCCGGGAGATATCGTAGAAGTGAGTGTTGGATGTAAAATTCCAGCTGATATGAGAATGATCGAGATATTGAGCGATCATTTACGTGTTGATCAAGCAATTTTAACAGGTGAGAGCGGCTCTGTCGAGAAAGAGCTTGATGCAACGACTGCTACAAATGCGGTATATCAGGATAAGACAAATATAGTCTTTTCTGGGACTACAGTGGTCGCTGGAAGGGCAAGAGCTGTTGTTATTGGGGTTGGATCTAATACTGCAATGGGCAGTATACGTGATTCTATGTTAATGACTGAAGATGAGGTGACGCCATTGAAGAAAAAGTTGGATGAATTTGGCACTTTTTTGGCAAAGATCATTGCAGGTATTGTTGGGTGTTTCTCCCGACTTTCTTACCATAATTAGATTTCCTTTTTAGGCACCATGATTGAATTTCCCTTATTTGGCTAATCTTTATTCTTGTAGGAAGACTCTTTTCTTCTAGTTTGGTAGCATCCACAATGTAGTCCTAGGGGTTTGAGAGTTTCATCCACAATGTAGTCCTAGGGGTTTGAGAGTTTCGTTTGGAGAGACTTTGTGAGACACAAGTGTTGCAGTATCACTTGTGTGAAATTGTGTGAGGTTGCCTCTCTTGACAGTTTGTACTCTCTTTTATATAGTGGATTGCTCATCTCCTTTTGTGGATGTAGGTCGATTGACCGAATCACGTTAAATTATTGTGTCAATTTTGGTGTATTTCTCGTTTGTCTCCTTATTTGGCGTCTTTCGAGGTTTGCTTTGCTAGCTTTCGCATGACATCTAATTATTTTGATTCTAACAGGTATATGTGTGCTAGTTTGGGTGGTAAACATTGGGCATTTTAGTGATCCTACACATGGTGGCTTCTTGCGAGGTGCAATACATTACTTTAAGATTGCAGTTGCCCTGGCTGTTGCAGCAATCCCTGAAGGGCTTCCTGCTGTTGTTACAACGTGTTTGGCTCTTGGGACAAAGCGAATGGCTCGTTTAAATGCTATAGTGAGATCCTTGCCATCGGTAGAAACCTTGGGCTGCACGACAGTAATCTGCAGTGACAAGACTGGCACTCTCACAACAAATATGATGTCTGTGTCAAAGATTTGTGTGCTTCATTCATTAAACAATGGTCCAGTAGCCTCTGAATACGTCGTTAGTGGAACAACTTACGCACCAGAAGGTTTTATATTTGACAGCTTGAGAGCCCAGCTAGAGATTCCTTCTCAGTTTCCTTGTCTTCTTCATTTAGCAATGTGCTCTGCTCTTTGCAATGAGTCTGTTATACAATACAACCCAGATAAGAGGATTTATGAGAAGATTGGTGAATCAACTGAAGTTGCCCTCCGTTTGCTGGCAGAAAAAATTGGTCTTCCTGGTTTTGATACAATGCCATCTGCTTTAAATATGCTAAGTAAGCATGAACGGGCGTCTTATTGTAATCGCTATTGGGAAAGCCAATTTAAAAAGGTTTCTGTATTGGAATTTTCACGTGATCGCAAAATGATGAGTGTGCTCTGTAGCCGGAAGCAGATGGACATAATGTTCTCAAAAGGAGCTCCAGAAAGCATACTTTCAAGGTGTACCAATATACTGTGCAATGATGATGGTTCCACGGTCCCTCTTTCCGCACATATTAGAGCTCAGTTAGAAGCAAAATATAGTAGTTTTGCAGGAAAAGAAACTCTTAGATGCTTAGCTCTTGCCTTGAAAAGAATGCCTATGGGTCAACAGTCGCTCTCCTTTGATGATGAAAATGAACTTACGTTTATTGGGTTGGTTGGGATGCTTGATCCACCAAGGGATGAAGTAAGAAATGCCATCCTTTCATGTATGAATGCGGGCATACGTGTAATTGTTGTTACCGGGGATAACAAGACAACTGCTGAATCTTTGTGCCAAAAGATTGGTGCGTTTGATCACTTGGGAGATTTTACTGGGTTTTCTTATACTGCTTCTGAGTTTGAAGAACTCCCGGCATTGCAGAAATCAGTGGCATTACAACGAATGACAATTTTATCCAGGGTTGAACCATCCCACAAAAGGATGCTGGTTGAAGCATTACAGAATCAAAATGAAGTGGTTGCAATGACTGGAGATGGAGTCAATGATGCACCTGCACTGAAGAAAGCGAACATTGGAATTGCCATGGGATCGGGAACTGCAGTTGCGAAGAGTGCTTCAGATATGGTTTTAGCAGATGACAACTTCGCCACCGTTGTTGCTGCAGTTGCTGAGGGAAGGGCTATATATAACAATACGAAACAATTTATTAGATACATGATATCTTCAAACATTGGTGAAGTGGTTTGTATATTTGTGGCAGCTATGCTTGGGATTCCTGATACTCTTGTGCCTGTCCAACTGCTATGGGTAAACTTGGTCACTGATGGATTGCCTGCCACTGCTATTGGGTTTAATAAACAAGACTCAGATGTTATGAAGTCCAAACCGCGAAAGGTCAATGAAGCAGTGGTTAGTGGGTGGCTGTTTTTTCGTTATCTAGTTATTGGAGCCTATGTTGGACTTGCCACTGTTGCAGGATTCATATGGTGGTTTGTTTACTATGATAATGGACCCAAACTCCCATATACTGAATTGATGAATTTCGACAGTTGTTCAACAAGGGAAACAAATTATCCGTGCAGTATATTCAGTAATCGCCACCCATCTACTGTTTCCATGACGGTGCTTGTTGTTGTTGAGATGTTCAATGCATTGAATAATCTTAGTGAAAATCAATCTTTACTTGTCATCCCTCCATGGAGTAATCTATGGCTCGTTGCTTCGATTATCTTCACCATGATCCTTCACATTCTCATTCTTTATGTGCAACCATTATCTGCTTTATTCTCTGTGACACCGTTAAGCTACGCAGAGTGGACAATTGTCCTATATCTTTCATTTCCTGTGATATTGATCGATGAAATACTCAAGTTCTTATCTCGAAATTCAGGAATAAGATTCACTTTCAGATTCAGACGTGCTGATTTACTCCCAAAAAGAGAAATACGCGACAAGTAAGCTCTCAGACTTTGCAAAAGGGAAGTACACCAGGGATGTTGCAATTATATGACTGGAACCATTTTATATTATTGCAAGTATATTGGAAGCAGAGGTAGGCCGAAGAAATATTGGAGGGAGGTGATTTGACATGATATGGAGCAGTTATAGCTTATGGAGGACATGACACTTAATAGGAAAGTGTGAAGGACAAGGATTAGGGTAGAGGGTTAAGGGGTGGGTCTTGTTCGTGGTGATGTGTGATGTCTATGATTTCGGTTAGTTAGTTCTTAGGATTATCTTGTGGCTGTAGTATTATCTTGTGGCTACCAGTGTTAGTTTATTTTGCATACCGTACTAGTTTATATGCACTTATCTTTTGTGTTTGTTATACTGTTATCGGTTTTAAGCCTGGGATCTATTGGAAACAGTCTCTCTCTACTTCACCTGAGTAGTGGTATGATCTGCGTACACTCTACTCTTCCCAGACCCCTATGTGGGAATACACTGGGTATGTTATGTTGTTGTAAGTATATTGAAAGTGCCTTGTAACTCAAGCACTAAAGGGTCAAAGGGTTGCAGCTGAAATATCCAATTAAAGTACTACCCCATTCTTAACGAATTTTGTTTACAGTTAACTCTCATTTTTTACTGATTTGTTGCTTACAGTTAACTATCATTAGAGCTAGTTAAACCAAATAATTTCTTAAAAATAAAAAAACATTAAATGTGCTGTAAGCTACAAGAATTGATGGCAAAATACATAGACAGGCGTTCGGAAAAATCCAATCGCGTTTGCCCGACGCCCTATCTTTTACCTAGGTGGAGAGGAGGTCTATTCGACAATCATAATAGGATCTATAACTGGATCACGGTCACTAAGAACACAGCGGATTAGAGGGGATCGGCACCACAAATATGTCATGTACCTATTGAATCCTTTAGTCATTCACAAATTGTGTCAATTAAGCACAAACTTTTAATTTTTCAATAGATTATTATGCTTAATTGACATAGTTTGTGAATGATTAAATGATTCAATAAGTACATGACCTAATTGAGGTGTAAATATGGAAGAAGTCAAAAAGTTCAAGAGTTTGTCGATGTATTTTGCCTTAATTGATAATTCAAAATATTTAAAATGTATATTAAAAAAATTACTGTCAAATATTGATTTGTTTAAATCTCAAAATTCGAAAGGTGCCACGTAAATGGGATAGAGGCAGTATGTACTTAGTCTCTCCGTTTTCTTTTAGTTGGTCTCTTGTTAAAAATATTTGACAACGTAAACTCCTAATAAATATTTTCTTAAAAAAAGCGTCAAGTTTACAAAGATCGACTATTTTAAATTGAAGGGAGTATATACAACATATATATTGCCACATGGATAAACTAATTGACCGAACTATATATATCCGTAACTTTTTCCTTTTGGGTGTGTTTGGTATGAAGGAAAATATTTTCTGGAAAATATTTTTTCAATTTTCTCATGTTTGATTTGCTTAAAGGTTTTGAAAAATATTTTCCAAATCAACTTATTTTCCTCAAATTTAAGGAAAATGACTTCCCTTCAAAAAGTAAGGGAAACATTTTCCAAAACTCTCTTTCAACCTCACTTTAAGTTGAAATATTCATCCAACTTTCAAAATCACTCATCCTACTCCGATCCCCTACCCCCAACCCACCCCCTACCACCCCCATCCAAAAAAAAATCCCGCCCTCCCTCACACCCGCGCGCGCCCCTTCTAAAAAAAATATTTAATTTATTTTAAAAAATTCAACTTTTTTCTTAACTCTTACTTGACCCCCCTCCCCTAAAAAAAAAAAAATTACTTTTTTAAAATTTCTTAAAGTTTTCTTCACCCCACCCTCACTCTCCTACCCCGACCCCCCACCATACTACCCCTATTCAAAAAAACTATTTCAATTTTTTTCTTACCTCATCACCTAACCCAAAACTCAAACCCTTACTCCTAGGGGTGTGCATCGTCGGTTAGGTTTGGTTTTAATATAATCGGTTCGGTTTATCAATTTTTTATTTTTAAATATGCTAAACCAATAACCAAACCAATAAGATATTTTTTATCAGTTTTCGGTTTATCGGGTTTTAGTTCTTAACGGTTCGGTTTTTGATTTAACCGATAAGAAAATACTCATAAAATAGAAATAGTAGTAACTAACATGAAAAAAAAATCGAAACTTAGTTGCAACCAAAAAGACTACATTATGTGTTTTAATTTACAAAAATCTTCATGTTTGAACTAAATATTGTTAGGAGAAATTAAGAGTTTGTATAATTGAAATAATAGATTTGTTAATTTATAGAAATTAAGAGAAATATATAATAAGTCATATATATATATATATATATATATCTTATTGGGTTATTGGGTAAATAACCCAATAAGAAAAACTTGAACCGAACCAATAACCCAATAACTTTTTTTATAAAATCATTAAAAAATCGTTAACCCAATAACAATAAACCAATAACATTTTTATCGGTTCGGTTTATCAGTTGGTTCGATTTTTGCACACCCCTACTTACTTACCCCTACTTAATACCCACGAAAATAGCTGAACTTTGATCGGATTACCAGTTGAGCATACTGAACTTTGCGGGGGTAATAGATTTTTTTTTTCGTATTTTAATGACATATATCTGTCACTTGGACAATTGCGTGTTAGACACGCGCATTGAGCGCGTGAAGGTGTTAAAAAACGTTATAAACTCATTTTTTTTGCCAAACAGCCCCTAAATTTTCTAATAATTCAAAGTTTTATATTTTTTTTTTCATTCTTTCTCTTCTCTCTTTTCTCTTTTTTTTTTCCTTCTCTTTAACAATGGAGTCTTCAACAATGGTTGCTCCATTGTTGAATTAAAATTGAACACAATTACATCACACACATACACACCCAAATCAGTCATCTTCAACACACTCAAATTCAATTTGATACTTTGAATAATTTCAAATTCAAATTCAAATTCAATTTCATATTCAACTCAAATTTGAATTTCCAGTTTTTTGGAGTTCCATTTTCAGTTTCTAGTTTTCAGTATGAACAAATTTGAAATTATTTTCTAGGTACAGATTTGCAGGGTTAGCTGTCACCTTCAACTGACTCTTGAATTTTTGTTTATTGGTTCTGGTGCAGATTATGATAATCGACTATAAATTACCTTATCCAAGTGGCACAACGACTGCTGTTCTGATCAATAGATTTCATACATCTAAGGGAGATAAATTGGCTAGGTATACAGGATCATAGTGATTAGGAAGAACTTGCCTTGGCACAATAGCTTTTCTTGAGAAATGAAAATTGTGTTCGTCAAATTTTCAGGAAACAGGTTAAAGGATTCTTGAAAATTTTCTTATTCAGTTTCTTATGGAGTTTCTTTCAGTGGTTCTACTCTGGTGGAGATCAATGTGGATTTGAAAATTTCCCCACGTTTGGGTTGAAAGCTTGGAAGCAAATGTATGTACTTGCTATATACTTTTAGCGGCTCATGAATGATTTTGCGTTACTACTAGCACTAATTTATACCATTGAATGCTTCCAGTTTTTTCTTCAATTTCGACATGACTTATGTGGGAGCTGGAATGATTTGCTCCCACATTGTGAACATATCTTTACTTCTTGGAGTTGTGCTCTCTTGGGGTATCATGTGGCCTCTAATTACTGAACGCAAAGGAGCTTGGTTCCCTTCAAGTTTACCACAGAGTAGCATGAAGAGTCTAACCCTGCAAATCAGTTTCTAGTTTCCTGTTTTTCATTTTCAGTTTCCAAATTTGAAGATTCCATTAATGAAAATTTTCAATTTGAATTTGAAATTTGAGTTGGAATGGACTGCAATCATTTGGAATTTGATTTGTAGGATGAAGTTGAGTTGTGGATACTTTAATATGGTTATAATGGTGAAAAAATGTTGAAAAGTGATAAAATGGAGAAGATACAGCACGTGTACCACACTTTCCGACGTCAAAACTGGGTATAACTTTGC
>NC_061121.1:3935778-3970038 GCF_002878395.1 Capsicum annuum
CAATAACATAAAAAATGTAAAAAGAAGAACAATAAAAATTGATAAAAGAAAATACCATGAGTTTGGTTAGCACAACAGTTTGGTACTATTAAATTGTGTAGCTTTGCCATCTTTCTACTAGCTTATATGTTGGAACGGAGCTAGGGACGCAAGGAATTCATATGAATCCTCTTTCACATACCTATGACCTCGTGACGGCATTATATATTTGATCGTACTCGGGTGACGGTTCAGTCGGTGCACACATTGCCTCTACTCTTTCATCGGAACCTATTATCTCGTGAATTTTTCGCTAAATAATCCCCTTTTTTGGAAAATATTTATTAAATGATCATCTTTTATTTCTTTTGCAGCTTATGTATGGACCTTTAGGCCACACTACATATCATTTTTGAACAAATTGGAAATTTTATTAGAAGATATTAGACCGTGATCTAAGATTTTACCAATTATTGCCAATGTTAGATAATAGTTTAACAATAGTTTTTAATGTTCTATTCGTAAGGTTGAGCAATAAAGCTAATTTTAGGTCTGAATCCAACATTATCTGAAAGGATAATTTTTCAAATATTATATTTACACAACATTTAAAATTGAGACAAATTTAAATGGTGGATTAAAAAGAAACAGTTACATTAAGTCGGTCTAAAACCTCTTACGTCTTACCAACTGTTTGTTACTATTTGTGATTAACTGGGTGTTTGAATTGACTTATTTTTAGGTGTTTTTGGCTTTAATTTTAAGTATTTTTTTTAATTTTGATGATGTTTGACAAAGTAAAAAAGTGTTTCTAAGCACATATATTTTTAATTCAAAAAGTGTCAAAATAAGTCAAAAGTAGGATAATACTAACTTATGACTTTTGACTTATAAGCTCCTTATTAAAAGCCAATCCAAACATCTCAACTCTATCCATCAAAATTAAATAGATATAAGAAAAATCACCTAATTTTTTTCCTTTTTCCTGATATTTGAATCCTGATCTCTAATAACTTCTCCTCATTTTATTGATTGCTAGGTGAATTAAGTGAATTGTTAGGTGAGAGAAATGAGGATGTTGCGGTGGATGTGTGGATTTACCAGGAGAGATAAGGTTAGAAATAAAATTATTCGAAAGAAGGTGGAAGTGACTTCGGTAGAGGACAAAATGCGAGAAGTGAGGTTGCGCTGGTTCAGGTTGTGATGAGAAGGGACACAGATACTCCAGTTTGGAGGTGTGAGAGGCTGACTATGGATAGTTTTAGGCGGGATAGAGGTAGGCCGAAGAAATATTGGCGGGAGGTGATTAGGTAGGACATGGGACACTTACAGCTTACGGAAGACATGACCCTTGATAGAAAGATGTGGAGGACCCAGATTAGGGTAGAGGGCTAATAGGTCTGAGTACGTTCGTAATAGTAGGAAAGAGTGCTCTGGTTGTATTGGTTCCCGTAGTGTATTGTAGCCTCTTGTTCATTGTGTTTTGGTCATGTCTATGATTTCATATAGCAAATTTATAATATTACTTTATGGGTCTCTTGTATTCTTTATTATCTAGCGTTGTGTCACCCATTGTTTGTTGTTTGCTTTTATATTTTTTGTTATATTTATTATTTGTCCTGAGTTGGGGGTTTATCGAAAATAATTTCTCTATTTTATTTGAGATAGTGATATAAACTGCATATGTTCTGCTCTTCTTAAATTTCACTTTGTGAGAATACATTTGAATATGTATTGTTGTTGGCAGGTGAATTAAGTCTCATACTTCTAGTTAAAGATAAGCCCTAAAAATTCAACATAAGATGAGGAATGAAAAATGCCAACTACTCACAAAATTTAAGATCCAACCCCACATTCATATGAAAGGCCATTCATCGTATTAATCTTCTTATTTTTTCTTTTTCTTTTTTAGGAGTGGGGTGCGTGAGGTAGGAGCGGTGCTACCTTTGAGTCAAGTGATTCATTTAAATATTTTTTGATGGAAAATTATATATTATTTATATATAATTAAAATTATTTTTTATGTATATATAGTAGATATTAAATTTCTTTCGATTAGTTCATACGTTAATTTCCAAACCCTCTTAGTGTAAATTCTGGTTGCGCCACTGATGGGTGGAGGGTGTTGTTTGTGGGTGGCAAAATGACATTTTCACTATGGCATTATAATATATTTTGTGCATGAAGAAACAAATTAAAGTGCCTTTTTATGAAACTGTCTTTCCATAATTGTGTTTCTTTTTGGCTCTTAAAGGACCTAAGGTCATTTCCTAAAATGGTGTCTCTATATGTTATATTAAACAATTCCATTTTTAGTACTTTTGAATGAAAATAAAGAAATCAAACAGATCAAAGATTCATTATTGGATGTTACTATTTTAATACAGATCACAACACCTTTTAGTGCAGCTAGCTAGTAGCAAAAGTTCTTTTGTATTTTTTGTTTTTAAATTTTTTGTTTTGGGATAATATAGTTCTTTTCTACTTTTTTATTTTAAAAGAAGGATAATTCTATATGAAAGTAACCATGATACAAGATTAGAGGCGTATCTAGGATATCAAATGTAAGTTAGTAGAAATTCAGGAAATTTGTATAGATTCTGAATTTATATTGAAAAATTTAATAAATATACAACAACAACATATTCAGTAAAATTCACAAGTAAGGTCTGGCATATAAAAATTAATTATTGGGAACTATAACAAAGTAAGTTCTTAGCTCAATGATAGAAATAAAATATACTTAAGCTTTGATGCTCTTCTCAATGAGTGTTTCAATCCCATTACACACTAACAATAAAGGTCTTTTTTAACTTTAAGAAGGCTGAAAATTTAAATTTTAAATCTTAAATATGTCTCTATACGAGATCCTATGTCTTGTGTGATGTGTCTTCATGATGAAAATAAGAGAGAGAAAACAAGTAGAAGGAAAAAAGTTAGATAAAATTCGAATATGTTGCTCATCCTGAAATCTAGAGTCAATTACTGGAATCACCAGTGAGGTTTTGCAGGAGTCGCTGGTGTGTGCTGCACTCACAAAAATAAATACAAATGTAATATCATCATCATACAAGAACAATAGTGTACTGATAGGATCCATTAACTATAAATGATAAGTACATCCAGAGTAAACTATTTTAAAGAATAATTATGTACTTCTTTTGTCCCATTTTATTCGTCCCAAATTTTCTAATCTGGCGTCTCATTTTACTTGTCCCTTTTATTTATCAAGACAAAATAAATTTTTTTCATATTTTACTCTTTGCATTAATTATTTTTTCTTTAAATTAAAATATAAATATCATTTAATAGGGGTACTATGGTAAACTAGCTATATTATTTATTATTTTTTTTAATAGTTATGTCATCCCAATTTAAAACAGGTAAAATGAGACGGAGGGAGTATAATTTTATGAAAATCCCATTGTTGTCCACATAACAAGAAGGCATATTGAAAGAATATGCTTATTTCATATATGGCATTCCTTGACATAGGACGGCGGCGGAGCAAGAGCAACCAACCAGTGAATGGTGGTTAGCACACTGAACACGCTTCGTCAAAAAATTTAAATTTTATTGCATTCTATTTTATCGTGTCACATGCATTCTGTTATGTAAGATTTTAAAAATCATCATGTATTAATGCATTATGTTCTGTAAAAAAAATAAAAAAATAAAAAATTACATGCAATCGCTTCTTTGGTTTGATTTTATCAAACTTTTATTCGTATAATACTTGGTTTTTCAGTTTTGGAAAACTATGCACCAAACCAAACTAATTCAGTTCGACTTTTCTCAAATTTAATTCAGTGTTTCTAAACGGTTTTTTTCGGTGCGAATGAGAAATAAAATTTTCTTTATATCTAGGTGTGGGATAATCTTTTAATTTGTTTCATTATAGCCCAAATTAAGTCTAGCTAATGCCTAATGGCCAATATATTTTCATCGACTAAGATGCTAAGTTTCTAATAAAAGACTTTGTTAGAGTTTGTGACCCGAATTTTATTGATCCAATCCTGAAAAGTTTACGGTGCGACCCATGTTTGTAATATTTATGGGGTCTGTGATGGTAGCGTAGGGATCTTATTTGTATGTACGTATTATATAAGTGCGTTTTGTGGGTTGTTTCGGGTTATTCTTATATACACGAAATTGAGACGATCGTCTCCACATTTATTCCTTTCCATTATAATGAATTTCTCTGCCTTTGCCTGTGATTTAATTTTTTCCCACAAAGATTTTCACATAAATCTATGCGTTCTTATTTTTTCTTTTGCTTGTGGTTTGCTTATTTTTCATGCTAGTCAATAACAATGATTCTTTGGTGAGAGGTAGTTGTCAAAAATGCCATTAATTCGTACATTTTTGCTACATATTACAAGACTAAATAATAGAAGAATATATCCCAATCTTGTTGGTAGCTTGTTATTTTGAACATGTATCTTTCAATCCATTATCAAGAAATATTAAAAATGTTTCTTATGATATGCTTATTTTGTGTGACAACACTACAGAGTGAATGATTCTTCTTGACGGATAGCTATGTAACAACACTATAAAGAAAACTTCATATTCCGTGCAACATACATGCCATAATATTCTTTTTTGAAATGAAATGGATATGTATAGTAACATTAGCAATAGGAGAAATTAATCAAATTATATCTGATGTCTTTTTAGATTGATATCTCAAAATTTAAAACAAGAACCTACATGCATTTTGTTTCTCTTTAACAACCATACATGATGATACAACTAGTATTCTATATAGCCATTAGGCTTAAGAATGGTTCTTCAAATATCAAATAGTATAATTTGAGTGTGAGAATATATTTAAAAATATTAAAATAAAAAATATATGGAGCAAAGGGGAATAAGTCATCTTTCTAGTGGATAAGATGCAGGAATCAAAGTTGAGATGATTCGAGCATGTGAAGAGTAGAATCACAAATATATTCGATTGACGAGGTGCAAAAAATTGCAGTAATAAGTCTGAGGACATGACACATATTCAACTTACCAAGAACATGACTCTAGATAAAAGAGCGTGAATATTGAGATTTAGGGGGTAGATAGTTAGTAGTATAAGGTAGTCGAGCTATTTCTATCTTCCCAGTGATAGATTGAGATTCTAGTCTGGAGCATCTACCTATTCCTTTTTTTTTAATTTTCTATTCGGTGTTCGATATTCGTATTGGATCCGATTAATCCGGATTCGTGTCGCGTAGGGCCTCATTCGGGGGAAAGCACTCCCTACCGAGAATTTTTCTATACCCAAAGCACAAATTTGAGATCTCTGATTAAGAAAGAAGCAACCATATTCGCTCCACTGCATACTTTGACGTACTACCTATTCCTTTATTATTATGCTATCATTATCCTGTTCTTCAATTTCATTACAATCTTGGTATTTTTTTTTAATATTATTCTGGTAAATGATTTTTTTTGAGCCAAAAGTTACTGAAGACAACCTCTGACCCTCTCTACCTCGTAATAATAGAAACTAGGTCCGTATACATCTATTTTTTCTAGATTTTAATTATGAAATTATATCGAATCTGTTGTTTGTTGTAATAGTGATTTCCTATTTAGAAATAAATATTCCATATATGAAAACTAATCGTTTGGCCATCAATTTATTTTACCTTTTTGATTTTTTTTACTTTATGTCAAATATAACTCTATATTAATATTTGGTCATGAAAAATTTAATTGGAAAAGTGAAAAATAAAAAAAAATATTTCTACTTTTTTTCATCTTCATTATCTCATAAAAATTTTTAAAAAATTATAATTATATTTATCAATAAATATAATTTTAATTCTAACTTCAGCTTTAATTTCAACTTCAAAAATCTTAATTTTCATTGTCAAAAGCCCACAAATTTCCCCATTGGACAACACAAAAAGAAACATAGACTTTATCTTCTTTATAATATTAATTTTTATCTTTTAAACTTATCAAATACTCTAAAATTTTGGTAAGAAGAATATTCGAATACAACCTACTTGAGGTCCCCAATGGTAAATGGGACCCAATCAAGGACAACTATGTCAGATCAACATTAGTGCGTGCTCATCACGCATCATGGCATGCGTCTTGGACACACAAACTCATGATTCTCTTGCCCTTTGAGAACCCCAAAAGCCAACTTTATTTATCTTACTTAGCCTTACATGAACGAACGAGAATTTTAATAGCTTAATTAATTATTTATCTGAATTCTTAACGAATTTTTTCTTCTCTCAAATTTTTTTAATTTAATCTTTTTTTTTTCATTAATTATGAAGAGATAATTATTTTTTCATGATTTATTCTTTATATTAATTATTTTTTTTATTAAATTATAATGTAAATATCATTTAATAGAAATATTATGATAAATTAATCATGTTATTAATTATTTTTAATCAATATACCATTTTAATTTAGAACAGAGGGAGTATTTTCTCCGTTCCATAATAAGTGAATTGTTAGAATATTTTTTAGTGTTCAAAATAAGTGAATGATTCATAATTCAAGATAGATGTTGAATTTTTTTTTAAATTTACCCTCTCTTAAATGTACATTGAAAGTGATGTATCATATTTTAAAATTTGAAAAGGATAAAAATAAAAAATTATGATATATTTATGTTTTTACTTTTTTTTCCCAATATATGTGTCAAAATTTAACAATTAACTTATAATAAAACGAAAAAAGTATTTAGATCTCTCTATTGCAATTGCCTTCCTTATTTACAGAGGTGGAGTCATCTTTGATAAAGGATGGTCAGATGTATATTTTTGGTCGGAAAATTATGGAGGTTAAATATTAATTATTATGAATGTATATTTAATTTTACATATTTTTCATTAAATTTCCGACTCCGCACAGCCTATTTATCGTGTCTATCGTAGTGTTAGCTTATTCATGTAGTCTTTGAGTTTCTGTATTTCTTATCGGCTATTGTTTACTATGTTAATGTTATATTTCATTACATATATGTTCCACGCTGTTTTTCTATTAATTTTCATGTTCTTTTTATCAGTATTTTTTCTTTTCATAACTATTTTTATTTGAACTGATAGCCTTTCGAAAACAACCTCTCTATCTTCAAGAGATAAAAATATGATTTGCGTATATTCTACTTCTTTCACGTCTAAACTTGTGAGATTTTACTCGACATGGTATGGTAATTGTTGGGAGGTGGATGGCGCGTGTACGCCACACTCGATGAGAAGATTCATTAAAGCTTTTGTATCATTGTCGTGATTATTAGGAGCCAAAAATAAAGCCGGAGTATATTCCTAGCAAAAGAGAAAGTTCTAGAGTGGGTTTTGGTAAATTACTTTTTGACCCTTGATATCCTTCATAATTGTACATTTTGAATTTTTGACCTCATAGTTATTTTTGTAGTTTGTTAATGAAGTCCCTCAACTTTTGGTTCATCTCTACTTTTTTCCTTTTCGTAATTTTTTAGTGAATCAATATTATTTTTGAATTACTACGATTGCAATTATTAGGGTGTTTATTGAATAAATCTACTCATATGTAATAACTTGTAAATTATATAAGAGATTTAAACATCACTAGTAAGCTCGATGCAATAACTTACAAATTATATAAGAGGTTTAAACATCACTAGCAAATTCAATGCAATGAACTCGACTGAGAAGGCGTTGGTAAAGAAAATCAATCTTTGGCTCACTTATGGGATACCACGTGGTGCATCAATTCAACTATGCCTTACCAATGATTGAATCAATGTTCTTTCTGAAATCCTCGAGAAAGTCAGTAATCGCTATCTTTCATGTGTGTAATGAGTAAATCTGTTCATGAGCAATGACTCAAAAATTACGCATGAAAAAACAAATAGCATTAGACAAGTCCAATACGACGAGCTCGATTTAAAAGTCCTTATCATGAGGAATCAATCTCCGAGCTTCTTTATATAATATCACGTGTGATCCTAACTAATTCAGTCATCCTTGCCAGCAACTAAGTGAATCAATATTTTTTTTTTTTGATAAAAAATATAAAAAATTACCATTAACAAACAACAAAATATACAACCTAATTATATGATAATAAGTTTGGTCAGAGTCACTCAAATCCAAAGTTAGGAAGTAAGAAGTAGTTGGTATGTATGTTAAATGAATAACTTTTGAAGTAGTAGGATAAAATAGTAAAGAAGTAAAAGAAAGAAGAGTGAAGTCTTTGATCTTATCCCTGCAAGATAATTAAACATTTTCGCAGTGTGAATCTAGGTATAACCTCCTAATCAGATAATAATATTTTTATTAATTATGTATTTATAGTTAGAAAGTGAAAAGTTGTAGATATGTTAAAAGAAAGGAGAGTGGAGTCTTTAATCTTATCTTCGTATGTTGTTTTTATCGAGTGAATTTATATATGACTTTGTAATCGCATAACAATAATTTCACTAATTATTCGTTTATAGTTAGAAAGTGAAAAGCAGTAGGTATGTCAAAAGAAAGGAGAATGCAATCAATCTATGATCTCCTAATTAGAGGCGAATCCATAATTCGAAATCTCTAAGTATCAAGTAAATTTATTGATTAAATTAATCAGAGACTCCAAAGTATAAATTCGAGCCAACTTATGGATGAGAGGTTAATAAATCTCCTTCAAATCGATACTATTTATACATAATTAAAAAGAGTTTTATGTTTATATAGTAAAAAAACAAGAAATTTTTTAAAGTTAAATTGTGTAGTGATTAATTAAACTTGCTAAAAGAGTAGGTTGTCAGCAAGTTTCGAACTTGAGCCCATTGAGTGAAATTAACAGTCTTGTGTCATCTGATTCACAGACCATTTTGGTTTTTTGGATGACAAATTTGTTATTTATGTACTATATTATATATATACATATTTTATATATAGAGTTTTCGTCAAAATTTACGAATAACGTGACACACTTGAGAATCTTAATAAATTCGCCCCTACTTTTAATCACATGATAATAATTTTATTAATTATGCGTCCACGGGTAGAAAGTAAGGAAGGAGTAAGTAGTAGGTAGGTTAAATGAAATGAATGACTTTTAAAACTAAAAGGACAAAAGAGTAAAAAGGCTAAAGAGAGCTGAAGTGAAGTCATTGATCTTATCTTGATAGTGTGTTATATTATGATATGTAACATCAATGCCAGCCAAACATTTTTTATTATAATAATAAGAATCACTCAACTCTTTCGAATATTCACAACTCTCTAAAAAGGAAGAAAAAACCTAACCTATCAAAGATTCGTTTCGTCCGCGACGCCCCGACCTCGACCCCCCACGCACCCCCACCCCACTATCTTTCCAAATCACAAGATATTAATTTTTTTTTAATTTAAATTTTATTGATATGATTAATTTGAATTCGACGAAATTAAATAAATTATTGACACAAATGCTATTTATCTTATGTACTACTCCTTGTTTTATAATAAGTTAATTGTTAGATTTTGACACATAAATTTTTTAAAATTTTAATAATGATACATCACTCCCAATGTATATTTATTAGATGATAAATTTGAAAAAAAAAATTCAACATGTACTTTAAATTGTAAGTCATTCAATTATTTTAAACACTAAAAAATATCTTAATAATTCGCTTATTATGGAACGGAAGGAGTATAAATATTTCATTTTTCGTGAATCCATTAGTTCGATAAATTCATATTTATGATGCACACGTCATAAAAGAAAAAAATGTTTTTTATCACTTAAACTTTCTAAAATTTTCAGGATTCAAACTAAAAGCTTTTTCTAAGAGTAAATGAATTTCGTTTGTCTCAACACGCTCTATGATAATATAGAGGTATGGGTTAAATTAATTTAAATTCGTATTGGAAAGAATTCAAATGAAAAATACACTCCTTGCTTGAAGTTTCTCTATTTTGAGGATTCAAACTCAATTTTTTTTATTAAAGATGGATGAGTTTTATTCAATTACACTCTCTCATAACTTAATAATTGATTAGATTAATTCAAATTCATATTAAATAAAATTAATATAAATATATATATATTTTTTAATAAAAAAAATATATATCACAAGAGCTCGAACTCGAAATGATTATGTAAGAAAAAAGGGTGGTTTGATGGTTTTCTTGGGGTCACTTCATGTTATGTGTATGTATATATACCAAACCATGACATTTATATCATCCCAAACCATCATAAAAACCTTACTATATTGAAAATTTTAAATTCTTATATACAAAGTTTATTCCCTTTTATGATTCTTCTTAGATCCCTTTATTCTTTAATTTTTAATTCCGAATCTCTCTATGCTTACAACACAACAAATAACCCCCCTAATTTAAATTGCTCTTCTTGGTCCCCTCAATTTCTCTCATTACATTACACCCTTTGCAATAACATTAGATAAATAAAACCAAAAAACTTCCATACTTTCCTCTTAGGTCAATCAAAAACCAAAATTATCAAACAAAAGCTGGAAAACTTCAAAGAAAAAATTTCTTTTCTCATTTTTCCTAAACAAGATGATGATCAACAACAATAATTTCAATGAGAAAATGCAAAGATGTCAACAATATATTGATGCTCTTGAAGAAGAACGTAGAAAAATTCAAGTTTTCTCTAGAGAACTTCCTCTTTGTCTTGAACTTGTCACTCAAGGTAACTTATTCATTACAATTTTTACTTCAAGAATTTATTCTAATTCATTGGAAATAATATCTCTATCTCTAATATAGTGATAAAGTCTGCATGCGTGTTACACTTTTCAGACCATTTTGTGGGATTATTATGGATATTATGTTGTTGTGTTGTTGTATTTTGTGCTAATTCAAACAAAATACAAAACCCCATTTCTTCATTTTTGTGAATTTTTTCTTCAAGATTCTATACTATTCAAACAAAATGATAAAACCTCATTTAATTTCTTCAATTTTTTTTTTCATTTTTGAGATTTTTTTCTAATAGATTCTATACTATTCAAACAAAATAATAAAACCCCATTGCCTTAATTTCTTCATTTTTGTGATTTTCTTTTTTTGTCTAATGTCATAAAGATATCAATTAGTGCTCCAAAGATTATATTCATCAAGATTCTATACTATTTAAACAAAATAACAAAACCTCATTTCTTCATCTTTTTTTTTATTTTATTTTATTTTTTACTTTTATTCTATGGTATTCAAGCTTAAAAAGGGAACCCCATTTCTTTATTTTTTTGTTGTTCATTTAATTTATTTTGTTTTTTTATGAGCAGCTATTGAAACATACAAGCAACAATTATCTGGGACAACAACAGAGTACAACCTTAATGCACAATCTGATGAATGTTCTGATGATGATGAACATACATCTAGTGATGTTCCTATTTTGGAAGAATTTATTCCATTAAAAAGGACATTTTCTCATGAATATGAAGATCAAGAAGATGCTCATGATGAGGAAAATGAATCTCATAAATCAAAAAATAATAATAGTAATAATTCTACTATTTCTAAGGACAACAAGAGCAACACAAAGTCTGATTGGCTTAGATCTGTTCAGCTTTGGAATCAAACTTCAGATCCCACTCTAAAAGAGGTAATTGATTTTTACTATTTTCTTACTTTCAATTTGTTTCTCTTTTTTCTTTTCTTTTTTATTTTTAAAATGTCATATTTGTCCTTGTATATTATCAAAATAAAATATTTCCTGTCGTAATATTTTCTGTTATCATCTAATTTTAGGTATATATTTGTCCTTTAAAAAAAGATTATATTAGCTCTCGTAATATTTTTTTTTGTGATTATTCAATTTTAGGTATATATTTGTCCTTGTATGTTATCATTCAATTAAGTCTAGCTTTGGTTCGTTTAAAAGAAAATGTCTTCGTTTTAATTTTTTTTTTTGAAATAATTATTTAATTTTAATTTTTACACGGCGCCGACATATAAAATCACAAGATAAAGATATTGAGAAATTATATATTTTTTTAATATTTAAAATCATAAAATTAAATTTTTTGATTTTATTTTTTAAAAAATGAGAAAAAAAATAAAAGTTTCTTTTTTTTTTTTTTTTTTTTTTAGGAATCAACACCTAGAAAGGTGTCGGTTGTGGAGGTGAAGAAAAATGGAAGTGGAGGAGCATTTCATCCATTCAAGAAAGAAAAAAGTGCTGCTGCCGCCGTTGTCGTCGCGGAACAACAGCCAGTATCTGGTGTTGTTCCAGCGGCGGCAACAAGTTCCACCGCTGAGAATGCTCTCGGCGGTGGAAGTAAGAAAGAAGAGAAAGATGGACAAAGAAAACAAAGAAGGTGTTGGTCCCCAGAGTTGCATAGAAGATTTTTACAAGCCTTACAACAACTTGGTGGCTCTCATGGTAATAATTTTTAAAAAATTAATTAGCTACGAAATTTATCGCTAATTTTTTCGGTAATTTCTTGCGTATGCATCGTGAAATAGGATTAATGATTATGTGTGTTACTATTATTTTTTTTTTTTTTTTTTGGTATGATGGACTAATGATGGTGATTATTTGTTGTAAAATTTTGCAGTTGCTACACCAAAACAAATTAGGGAGTTAATGAAGGTGGATGGACTTACTAATGATGAAGTTAAAAGTCATTTACAGGTTTGTTTACATGATTAATGTTGATGATTATTCTAGACTTTGTTTATTATAATCTTTTTTGGCTACTTTCTCTTCCACAAAAAAAGTACTTATCTATTTTTGCTAAAGCTTTGATCTATATCAAAATTGGGAAATTAGGCATATTGTTTTTGTTTGGTTGTGCAAATTTGATTAGGGCCCATCAATAAATTCTTGGAGTATTTTGGATAAACTCAAGTACTTTGGATAACTATACTACACCTTTACTTTCTATATATTCTTTTTTATTTTAATTCATACATAATTGATAGTTTATCAAAAATAATTTTTAAAATTTGTACACTACCTTTTAGACCTTATTTTATTTGCTACTAAATAAAAATATATATTTTTCTTGTAGAAAATCTATAACTTTTGAGTTTTGGTTTAATCTAAATTTGGAAAATGGTGTTGTATATGTATCTTGAATTTAAGTTTTGTGCACAGTGTATAAAATATTTTACAGAGTCAGGTAAACTTGACTTGCTATTGCAGGTTATTTAATTTTTTCTTTTTTAGTTTTTATATAAATAATTGGGTAACCTGCCATAGCAGATCAGGTTAAGTGATAGTGTCGAATATTTTGTGCACTGAACTTAAACTCATATATGTTTACCTGAGCTAAAAACAGAAAGCTACTATTGCATTTAGTAACAATACTAAGCTTTCTACAATTGCTTATACAAAATTACAGATTCACTTTTATATGAAATACCAAATCAAGCAACATTATATGATATACTAGGTTAGTTGTCCAAGAGAGATATACAATTTTATTTCCAATTTATTTACCGCTAATTACAAATTAAACTGCTAATATATATGAATATTACACCTACCCTAGGTTTAGCTAAAGCTCTCTAGTTCAAAACCTAAGTAGTACTAGGATTTAATCTAAACATGATTGTTCCAACTTAATTTCTTGATGATTTAACTTATAAATAATTTAAACACCTATTAATGTACTTTAATTAACATATTGTAGCATGTACTTTTTCTCTTTTTGTTTTTAACGTGACTTGATAGTGTAAAATTTCTATGCTACATGAAATATATTCATTTTTTTCCTAACATGCATGATGATCTAAATATCGTCTCTCTATTTTTCTCTTCAGAAATATCGGTTACACACGAGAAGACCTAGTCCTTCATCAATTCATAATAACAACAACCAACAACCACCACAATTCGTGGTAGTCGGAGGAATATGGGTCCCACCACCAGACTACGCCTCTATGGCCGCTGTAGCACCAGCGGCCTCAGGCGAAGCATCAGGAGTCGCAAACTCCAATGGAATCTACGCACCCATTGCTACCCATGCAAAGGGTCCCCTACATGATCATGCATCATTAGGGGGAACCCTAAAACAACTAAGGCAACAACACAACGAGAAGCCATCGCGCTCCTCTGAGCGCGATGGTAGCCACAGTCACAGTGAAGGTGGTGGCGTACATTCTAGCTCTCCGGCTACGTCGTCTTCTACACATACTACTACTGCTTCACCAGCTTACTAAAAAAAAGTGTAGAAATTTTTTGTATGTAATATATTTTCTTTTTTTTTATTCTACTGTAAAAGTAGAAAGTCATATAGAGTTAATTTTTCGGTCTTGTAGGGAAAAAACTTGTATTTATTTATTTTCTTTAGTTTATTGTTGAAAAATATATATCTTTTGTGATATCTTTTGAGGATCTTTCAGACGCATTTTGACAGTGACAGTAATTAAGATTGAATAATATGGTGGGTTCCCATTGTTTTGGATTATTGAAATGACATGTGGAAATTGCTAAATTGCTTTATTTTTTTATTTTTTTTGGCATAGCGTTTAATTTAAGCAGAATTGTTCTTTTCTTTATAGCAATAGTACCATTTCACTCGAATTTAGCTTAGCTACATAAACCCTAGCTTAACTTTTTGTAGCTCTTTTTATTGAAGCATGTGAAATAATTTTAATGTGCTACACTATGTTATCACAAGTAAAAGTTCAAATAATTGTAGAGTCTAGCTTTTAATTATACAATGTTAGGCACAAAAATTATAGGTAATAGTTGATAATATTAGATTTGGACTGCTGAAAGGAGAGCCTGGGAGCAAATGGAGTTATAAGTCATTAGTATTAGTTTAAGTCGTGGAAGCAGATATTAATAATGCTTTCATTAGAATATACTCTCTCCGTTTTATAATAAATAAATTGTTGAATTTTGATACACATATTAAGGAAAAAACATTAAAGACATAAATTTAACACAACTTTTTATTTTTACCTCTAAAAAAAAAAAAGTTGACCTTGTAATACCTTTTGAAAAGTTAATTGGTTGTCAAACTTGAAAAAAAATTCAATGATTCACTTATTTTGAAACATCAATAAATACCTCAATAATTCACTTATTTTGAAACGAAGGGAGTACTGTTTAAGTCACACCCTTTGGGGGTGCGACTCTTCCAAATCCTACCAAACGTGGAATTCTTTGTGGACCGGGTTAGCTGCTCCATGAAGAGTGTCGAATCACTTGCAATGTTAATTTTATTGGTTGAATCGAGGAAAATTCCACTAAGCGAACATGACCTAGTGACACATAAATTCTATGATTGAAACGATAGAATTGATCGCTAATCCTATTTAGCGACAAACTAAGTACTCTCTGTCTCATTTTACCCGTTTCAAATTGGGATGACACAGCTATTAAGAAAATAATAATTGATAATGTAACTTTATCATTTTGCCCCTCTTAATTGTGTCTTGTTGTTAGTTCCAATATTGATGGATGACTAATACCAAAACACCATTTATATTTTTAATGATACTCCTCTTTGCAACATTTTCCAAGAATGCTAATAATAAGGAGTAATCAATTACACTAAGGATATAATGGAAAAAAAAATGTTTTGTCTTGATAAGTAAAATAGGACAAGTAAAATGGGACATCAAATTAGGAAATTTGGGATGGATTAAATGAGACGGAGGGAGTACATATTATTAATTAGGCCTTTTCGTTAGTTTCTAGCTATTTTGCGATAGATTAGCGATGAAACTCGTAGCTAAGTCTAATTTATTATTTTTGTAGTGAATTAAAGACATTACTTTTTCTCTTTAGTAGAAAATGTTTTTCTTTTATGAATAACAATTAACAACTGTAAAAAGAAGATAGAATCCAGCATAATTTTGAAAAGCAAATGGAGATAATGTTAGGTAAGTATCAAAGTCAATACATATCTTAAACTGTTCCAAAAATTTTTGGAATAATCCATTATTTTTTTCTCCATAATAATTATTAGTTTCTTATTAATTACTCTAGCTGTGGTGCAACTGTACCAGCTTAATTGACAAAAAAGGAACGAAATTAATTAAGTACCCTCTTTCCCTTTTTAGTGTCTAGATCTAAACCCCACCAAACAAAGTACAAATATAAAAAAGTACTCCCTCCGTTTAAAAAAGAATGACCTAGTTTGACTTGACATGAAATTTAAGAAAATAAAGAACTTTTGAATCTTATGATCTTAAATTAAAGAAATGTCAAATATACCAAAATGTCCTTCAATCCTGTGATCCTAAATATGTCATATGAAGAGTTAGAATTAAAAAGTTGCTAAAAAGGAAAAGAAGTCATTCTTTTTAAAACATATTAAAATAGAAAGTAGATCATTCTTTTTTAGACAGAGAAAATTAATTAATAGACTTGACTTTTGAGCAATATCTAGTGAAAAATCAGCATATATAATAATTTATATAATACAAAGATAAGAAAGATCAGACGGAAAATTATGGGAAATTTTAAATTGCGTACGAGTTACTTGTCCTCCTCGCATGACTCATCTCTTGACAGTTAACACATACTTTTCTGAATGTCGAAAAGCTGCATCTTTTCAACAGAAAAATGGACCAATTTTTTTTTTTGCGGGGGTGGGGGGTGGGGGTTTCGGTGCATAAAAAAAGACATTCTTATAAGATGATTATAATCTTTGCACAATAATTGGCGAAATTAAGAATTTTGGATTTATTTATATGGTGTTTAATAATGTATGCTCACCTTATGAATTATCTTTTGAAGTTGATTTATGCACAAAATTTATTTCTTATGGTGTCGGAGTCATGCCAATCATAATTCACAAATATTTAGTCTTTCATCTAATTACATTATCCATGTTCCAAATGTCTAATTTTTAGTTGGGGAAAAGGGGAGAGTTAATATATCATGATTCATATTTTTGCTCGTTATATGATTCTTACCTTATACTTATAGTGAGCTTACGTTTAGATTATTGAGTTAGATTCAACGTTTATGGTCAAATTCTTGACAATAATCATCATAACTTGTTGTTAGGACAAATCTTGTCTAATACTTGAAAAAAAAAAAGAAGGAAATCTCGACGACTTGCTAAAATTTTGCTCTAGATTATTTGACATAATCTTTCCATAATGAGGACATTTTTTAAGTAGCTAGTGACACTGAAAGATCTTATTTGTGTAAATTACGAATTAATTGGAAGTCTCACTGTATGCAGTCCATTAAGAAAAAAGACGTCTACTAACTTTCTTTTCATTTTTAGTATTCGAACTTGAGATTTTTGATTTAAAAAATAGAATTCATTTGTTCCATCAACTTTAAAGAAAAAAAAAAGATTTATTATGAGTGTAGGGTTACGATAACGATGGTTAACATAAGAATATTCCTAGGAAATTGAAGAATATGCAACATTGGATACTAATATTCTATTTAGTGCTAAGTTGGATTTATATTAAATATAGTTAACTATCGGTCAAGAAAAAATATTTTTATTAATAAAGGTAGGCATGTTAGGTATTGTTTCAATTTCATTGGTCAAGTATATTCTCTTAATTTTTAACTTATCTTATTTTTTAATTTGTCAGTCCATGAAAAAAATATTATTTTGATACTTTAGAATCTTTCTTTGTCCAAGATTCTATTGGCTTTTTAGTTTTTTCCTCTATACTAGCAAAGAGTATATATTCTCCCTCATGCACATCCAATGTTATATATATATTTGTTTCTCTTTAAATTGTTCACGCTTCAAATGTTTAATTTTAATCGTATAGGGGCATGTTGATCAGTATTAGAGTTGTGATCCAAATTTTATTGATTCAATCCTGAAAATGTTGCAGTGTGACCCATATTTGTGTTTTTCAATGGGCTATGTGGTGATAGCGTAGGAATCAGGCCGATAGCCCCCGCAATATGGACCTTTATGTTTTTGGGCCTAGGACCTATTTGTACGCACGTATTATAGAACTTGAAACCAAACTATGCCATCAAACTAAAAAAAGTACCAAACTATGTCATATATTTAAAAAAATATCAAATTATGCTTAACTCACAATTGTGAGTTATGCACAATTTTTTTTAACGGAAGACAACTAACGACGTCAAATTTTTTGAAAAGTGCATGACTCACAATTTTTGTGAGTTATGCATTATTATTTTAACATAACTCACAAAAATTGTGAGTTATGCATTCTTATTTTAACATAACTCACAATTTGTGTGAATTATGCATTCTTATTTTAATATAACTCACAAAAATTATGAGTTTTGCATTTTTATTTTAACATAACTCACAAAAGTTATGAGTTATACATTCTTGTTTTAACATAACTTACAAAAATTGTGAGTTATGCATTCTTATTTTAACATATCTCGCAATTTTTGTGAGTTATGTGTTAAAGAGTAAAGCCTTTCCCTTTCCCAATCTTCATTTTACCGATTGAGATTAAAAATTTCAAAGAACCCTACCCAATTTCAACTGGTCCCCCCTCCTTGTCCATCGATTGTGCTTCAAAAAAAGAAAAAGCGACGATTTTTCATTGGTCCAACATTATGCATCCATCCAGCATTAGCAATGATATGTTAGACCTATCGATAATAATCGGCAGTATCCAAGCTTAGTGACAAATGAACATTTGCAGATGTTCCAGCATTATGCATCCATTCAAGTTGAGATGGTTGGCCATAATTATAATCATTTTCAAAAAAATTAACATCATTCGTGTCACGCAGAGTTAAGCCCCTAAATAAAATATAATATATGACATAAAAAATAGACAAAAAGTCATTAAAAATATAAAATATTAATAATAACACAAATTAAGAGAAATTATCGATCACTTTCATTCAAAATTTCATTCAAATCAGGTATTGAGAATTGTGTAGGCATGTTACTCAGCATGATGTATTGGGGAGCATTCATGTCAAAAAAAAAATATTATACTGAGTTAAATGAGCATTAACATCACTTGTTGGATCATCAAATTGTGTATGCACATTTGTCTGTATTGGAGACTGCATAAGATGACTTTTACGCTCCTTCTTAACATAAACTTGAAGAATGTTCAGTTTTATTTGACTAGCATAGTCACAAGGAGCCCTCAGAAATTCAGTCAATGACTCATCATCGCTAATAATCCATTCTCCATAATTTACCATTTCTTGAGATGAGAAGGAATTTGAATACTGTCCGACTATAAATAAATCAAAATCATTACTTTTTTATTTTCATTTTCTAAAAATTGATTCTACAAATTCTCTGTAACCTATTGAAATTGGATACTTCGCGTTGGACTTGGGGGATATACTATAATATATTGTATTTTCCTTGTGAATAATTTCGCCATCTCAAAAAAGTGCAACTTTAACACGCTTGGAATTCATTCTCTAAAATTTGATAAAGTTTTAAAAAGATAAATTGAGTTTGAAGATTATTGAAAAAAGAAGAATTGGAGTTGAAGAAGAAGAAGAATTTGAAAACCATATATAAAGAATGAATGTATACAGGCATTTAAATAAGAGAATTTAAAAAGTATAGAACTCACTTTTTTGTGAGTTATGACAAAACAGATGCATAACTCACAAAAAAGGTGAGTTATTTACTTTTATGAGTTAAATAGAATTTCAAAAACTTTTTCATTATTTAAATAACTCACAAAAGAATGGATAACTCACAATTTATCTGAGTTATGTTAAAATAAGAATGTATAACTCACAATTTTTGTGAATTATGTTAAAATAAGAATGCATAACTCACAATTTTTGTGAGTTATGCTCTTTTCAAAAAATTTGACGTCGTTAGCTGTCTTCCGTTAAAAAACTTGTGCATAACTCATAATTTTTGTGAGTTAAGCATAGTTTGGTAGTTTTTAAATATAAGACATAGTTTGATTTTTTTTTAGCTTGATGACATAGTTTGATTCCAAGTTCCGTATTATATAAGTGCGATTTAGTGGACTGTTTCGGGTCATTCTAATACACATGAAATTGAGACTATCGTCTCTATCGTTGTACTCTCTCTTCATTATAGTGAATTCCTCTACTTCTACCTGTGATTTTTTCTGTAAGAGTTTTCACATAAATTTATGTGTTCTTATTTTTCTTTTGCTTGTGATTTAATTTGATTATTTTCTATCCGATCATAACAATCAGTTTATTCACATCAATGAATTTAGTCTCTTTACATGATATTGAAAATTTATGATCAGTTTATTCACATCAATGAATTTAGTCTCTTTACATGATATTGAAAATTGTTTTCTTGATTGAGTTAGATTCAAAATTTATTTCTTTATCAAATTTACTAAGACCTAGTTGTTGTAGAACCACACCTATATGCCCTGGGCTTGCAATATTGTAATAAACCTAAGTCCCTAAATATAACTGTAAATAATTATTAGTATTTGATTATTTCACGTATGTACATTGTACAGTACACTAAACTTTTGAACAAGTACTATAAATATATTGTGTCATTTATTACCACCTAGATTGTACTAGAGTACAAAGGATAGACATGGTATTAGGTGGGGGCTGCTAAAATTATAAATATGGCCTTTCGATAAATGCAAAAGCCAAATGTCCTTTGCTACACCTTTAGAACTACATAAAACACAATCTCTTTTTTTTTTTGGAAAATATTGTCTGATTTAGGACCTATATTTGGCTTCTAATGTTTTGTTTAATAGATATTGTTATTAAAATATGTTATCCTTTCTTCCCTTATGTACGTATTTCTCTTTTATTTTTCTATATGATTATTTGTTATCACGCGTTTTCTAGCCTTAACTTCAGACACGTTGACTATATAGTGAAAAAGCCAAAGGTTAATGAAGATTTACATAATTTTTAGTTTTTTTTTTTTTTTTGGTTTCCCAAGGTATTCGCACAGCCGGCAGTCATGAGACTAATCCTCCGTTCGTCGATCAGCGCACTAAGCGGTAGAGAACTGGCCACAAAGTTCTCTTCATTCACCAGAGGTAGGGATCGAACCCCCCAACCTCTTGCTTAAGGAATGAGGTGCTGAATCACCACACCAACTTTAGTGGTTAGAATTTTTAGTATGTAATGGTAAGGGTTGCGACCCTAATATGTAATGTTTTGTTTAATCAATATTGTTATAAAATATGTTGTCCTTTCATTTGTTTGTTCGTATTTTTTCTTTTACTTTTTTATATGATTATCTGTTATCACGCGTTTTCTAGCCTTAACTTTAGACACGTTGATTATATAGTGAAAAAGTCAAAGGTTAGCCAACATTTACATAATTTTTAGTATGTAATGATAAGGGTTGTGACCCTAATATATAATTTTTTGTTTAATCGATATTGTTATAAAATATGTTGTCCTTTCATCTGTTTGTACGTATTTTTTCTTTTACTTTTTTTTTATATGATTATCGGTTATCACACATCTTCTAGCCTTAACTTCAGACACGTTGACTATATAGTGAAAAAGCCAAAGGTTAGCCAACATTTACATAATTTTTAGTGTGTAATGATAAGGGTTGTGACCCTAATATGTAATGCTTTGTTTAATCGATATTGTTATAAAATATGTTGTCCTTTCATCTGTTTGTACGTTTTTTTTCCTTTTACTTTTTTATACAATTATCTATTATCACACGTCTTTTGGCCTTAACTTCAGGCACGTTGACCATATTGCGAAAAAGTGAAAGGTGAACAAAATTTTGCTGAATTTTTGTATTTAGGACCTTTCTCGTACATAGAAATGATAGAGTTGTAACCCTAACATGTAATTTTTGCTTAATTGATATTGTTATAAAATATGTTATCTTTTCTCCTTTTTGTACTTATTAATATTTTTTCTTTTACTTTCTATATCAATTATTAATTATCATGCGTTTTTTAGCCTTAACTTCAAATACTTTAATTATATCGCAAAAAAAGCGATATATTCAAACACTTTAATATGTTTTGAGTAATATTGTTATAGCTTGAGGACATTATTTCTTATACTTAGGAATGATAATAGTTGTGACTCAATAGGTTCGATCTATAATTTGGCAAATATGTTATCTTTTTTCATGTTCTGTATATATTAAGATTATCTGTTATCAGGCGTTTTCTGACCTAATTTCAGACACGTTGACTATATTGACAACAAAAAAAGACAAAGATTAAATATTATGACGAATATTCTCAACTAATACAAGTTCCCATTTAATATTTTAACCAAATATACGTCTCGTCAAGGCCACTAAATAAATAAAAATACAGCTATTTTTACAATTTATTTCTCTTCAATTTTTAAAGAGATCTAGATAGGGGGTACTTGCTAGCAATTATCATGCTTTAGCTAGACCAGCTGGAACTTTGTTAAAATTTAAAATAATTTTTGTTTCTTCCGCTCTTTGGAGAGAAATACAACAAATTAATACTCCATTTTTCACATTTTATTTGGTATCGTTTTTATTTTATACGAAATCTAAGAGAAAAAGAGGATTTCTTAACTTTATGGTCTAAAATAATTTTATATACGACTTAATTCAGATGTTCGATAGAGAAATACAACAAAGTAATACTCTGATTCATCTGTCACATTTTATGTGATACCATTTAATTTAATACGAAATCTAAGGAAAAAAAAAAAGATTTCTGAAACTTGTGGTCTAAAATAATGTTGTTTTGGATACACAATCCGTAAATTTATAACACTAAACTTCAACACAAGTTCAAGACTTTTTCAAGAACAGCAATGAAATTTTTAACACCTTCAACACAAGTTCAACAAGAACTATCAAAGAAGTATGTTATCTAAAAGAAATAAGATGAAATAGAATAAGAATCAAGTCTTATGACTTCACGAAGTGTCCTTAGGGAATTAATTCCCTTAAGTACCCAAGGTTGTGAAATATTTCCTCCCAGGATAAAATGGTTCACAATTCAACAATAGCAGTACCTTAAACTATCGAATTCTACGAGCAGTACCTCAAACTATCGAATTCTACGAACACACTCAACAATAGCTTGATCCGAAGCCGTCCCGAGCGAGCGAGCGACAACAACGACGACATCTGAAAAAATAAAATATATACAAACCTTACTCTAACCCCGTAACAATCGAACACATATAAAATTTAAAATTCATTTTTCTCTTTAATAGGCCTGACGAGTTGTAAAATTAAATTAGTCAAACTAATGAATTTTGAATATCACGTAGTCAACCCACAAAAAGAAAAAAAAATCAAGTCGATAAAAATGAGCACCCTTAGGACTTTGGATATCTAAAATCAACTTTAATTTAATTTATTTTAATTTAATGTCATTTTCTGGGATATGTTTTGGAGATCTCAATTAATTCATTTGACAGGGACAGTAAGATTGAATAATATGGTGGGTTCCCATTGTTTTGGATTATTTTTTGTAAATATAAACGTGGAATATTAGATCAATAGCAAAGCGTTTAACCTAAGCAGAATTAATTCTTTTCTTTATATATAGCAATATCATTTTCACTTGTATATGGCTTAACTCCATAATGGACACAGGTTATAGTGTGATTTGGCTCCTCTCCATTATAAGATTTCTCCTTTTTCTCAAGTACATCTTTATAATTTTGATATATGTCCTCTTAATGATTTAATGGATCAAATTTATTTAATTAATTAATACAATTTAACTATGGTAAATAAGTTTTTATTTTTCCAAATATTTCTATAAATAATTATTTTTTTTCAAATTTTTTACATTTAGCAAATTCGTTAATGTCAAGTTTATACTTCCCGTAGCTTTTTTATTGTGATAGAGGCAAAATTTTCGATTTCATTTTCAGAATTTATCCTAATTAATTTAGATTTTTTATGTGGGATTTTTTTTTGTTTTTAAAAAATTTCTTTCTCCACTTCAGTTTTTTATTGAGAGTTCAAGATCTATAAATTAAAATATTCTCTTTTCACTTTTAATATAAAACTAAGTCAGCTAGATGACGAACTTGGAAATATGAGAGGGAACTGGGAAGAAATGGATGAAATTTGAAAGGTGTTTTTTTTATCAACATGTGAAGAATAAAAAATACATAACGTTTAATACAATCTAAAGAATTTGAGGATGAAATGGAAAACAGGTTTTTTTGAAAAAACGATTCTATTACTATTGCTAAAAATTTAATATTGGGAGACGATGATTTTTCTTAAAAGATTTTTTCTTTTTTTTTTTGGTTAATTTTCGTAAAAGATTTGGGAAGGAAAAAAGATTTCAAGATAAATGAATTGTTTACCATGAGGAGAGAAACTTCTTTACCATAGTTAAATTATTTTATTAATTAAATAAATCTGATCCATTAGATCATCAAGAGGACACGTGTCAAAATTATAAGGGTATACTTGAGGAAATGGAGAGATCTTGTAATGGAGAGGAGCTAAATCCGTTATAGTAAGATGATTCTAAGTAATGCTACATCCTTAATTATAAATCTTAAATTCAAGTCTGAACCGAAAAAATAAAAATTTTATTTAGAGTGACGCCGTTAAAAATAAACTCAGCAGTGTGCGAATTTAATAACAAAAAAACAAAAGAGCTTAGGTTCATAAACTCTAGCTTATATTAGCCCTTTTTATTGAAGCATCGAGAATTTTCATGTAGAAATTAGGGATGCAAATCGGTCAATTTAGTTCAATTCTGCATATTATAGATTCGATTTATTGATTTTTGATTTGTAAATATGCTAAATTAATAATTTAACTAATAAAATATTCATTATCAGTTTTCGGTTAATTAATTTTTGGTCTTTGTCGGTTCGATTTAACCGATAAGAACATATTTTTCTAATTTTTTTTTTAATTTTCTCTTATTTTCATTTATTCTACATTAATTTTATGTATAAAATCTACCCAAATTATAAGAACTAAGATAACAACAATAAAATACAAATTAAAGACAATAACCTATGTATTTAAAATCTAAAGCCACTATTATATAGTTACGAATAAAAATATAATTTTAATATAATCGGTTTAACCATTAACTAAAACTTTAAAATAAAAAACAGAACCGATAGCCCAGTAAAAAAGTTTACAAAATTATTCAAAAACCGTTAACCCAATAACCCGATACCGATAAACTAATAACATTTTTATCAGTTCTGTTTATCGGTTGAATCGATTTTTGCACACAAAGCGGAGCCTTGGGGTAATTGACAAAATTATTGTCATGTGTAATCGAGGTCATGGAAACAACCCTTGCAAAAATATAAGATGAGTTTGCATACAATAGATTCGTATGATTCGATCCTTTATCGAACCCGCACTAGGCTGCCCTTTATGGAGAATTTTCATGTACCACACCATGTCCTCACAAGTAAATATTCAAAAGAAGATTCTAGCTCTTATGCTATTACTTAAAAATAACAATAGATTACAGTCTACAAAAAACATGGATAAGTAAAATCTAAAACATTGAGAGCTAAATGCCATAATTAGTTTTATAGAACAACATTGCATGCATGGAAAAAATAAATTAAAGGCATAATGTTTGGTGTAATATCAATTATTTATCATCCAGAAAGTTAAAATAATATCATCTAGAAGAGGGATAGAACCAAATCTTGTGGGGATTTTTTCTTAAAAGAAAGTTTTTTTTATATATATATATATATATATATAATTCTTGTAATGTTTAATTATTATATATATAATTCTTGTAATGTTTAATTATTATTCCTTTAACACCAAGGATTTCTGAACTGTAAACTTTTTATTTGTCAGCTACTTTGGAGAATGTGTGGGTCAAAATATGTTTCAAATAATAGGGTAAAAAAACAAGAAATGACGAGACTATAAATATACCCTTTTCGTTTACGTGATATCTCTTACATATTATTTGTTAAAATAATATGTTATTCTGATTATCTATTATTATTTCATATAATTATAAATGTTCATTAGCAAGTATGTGCCTTTAAACTACGATTACTAATTAACAAAGAATATTAGAGAACCAACATGGGTTGTGGTACAGTGGATGAAGCTGTTCCACCTTTAATCAGAGGTCGGGTATGGAGAAAGCTTTGCTGGGAGCGCTGCCACTTTAACGGGCCCTGCAAAGCGCGTTCCGGATTAGTTGGGGCTCCAATAAGGGCACCGAACACCGGATGGAAAACAAAAAAAAAAGAATATTAGAGAATTTTCTTAAGCATATTTTGCAGGCATTCATATATGCTTGTTAATTCACGATGAATACAAAGGTTGTAAACTGATCGATGACCAAATTAGTTTCTGATCGATGGCCAAATTAGTTTTTGTAAATGGCATAATACATGAACGTAGCCACTTAAATTTAGTCTTAACGTGTGACTTGTAAGTAAATACTTTTATTTTGATTATGCGCATTTAGATATCTCAGCGTGTCTTTATTGTATTAGTTGAATACTCCAACCTACAAAAAGACTATCTAGCTAGACACCTTTAAAATTTACGTGTTACATTAGCGTTGAGCGTTCAGGAAACACAGTAAGGACTAGTCGGCTTATTTAGTTACCAGTTAAAACCACATTGAGGTGTCTAGACGTGTACTCTCAAAATTGAATAGTTTATGCACGTGTCAATTGATATCAAATTTGAGTGTCTATTTATATATTATGCTTTGTAAATATTGAACTTTAGTAGCATTGATCAGTAATACTAGCAAAATATAAAACACTTAACGAGTATTTCAAGAAAAACAATGATTTTTACTTGCAACTTGCAAATTTTATTTTTTTTCAAGTGATTTTAATATCTAAATATAAACCTTTAACTTTCGAATATTCTTTTTAATTCCAACAAAATTTGTTCAATCACTTACCAAAAAGCCAAAATATGATGCCATCTACCCAATTGTGGAAGAATTTATTTTTCTCTAAGAAAAAAATTTATGATGATTACATGTGGTACCATTTCAATGGTCCCTATCCGAATATTCCTTCGAAAAAGAAGAATATACTACATAATATTCTATTTAGTGCAAAGTTTGGATTATTATTAATTATTTAAACTAAAAAAAGAAGTAGTTCGATGTACTAAAACTTTCGTTATATATGAAATGTAAAGAAGGATCGTACCTATATTTCTACAAGAGATTATTTTTGCAGTTTGAATTTGAAACATTGACCTCTTGAATAAATAAAAATAAGTTTATCAGTTACTTTAAGATTTTCCATCTAATTATTTAAAATCGGTCAAGGAAAATTGTATTAATTAATAAAGGTATGATATATTGTCCTTCATGCATGTTATGTATTATTTTAATTTCATTGGTCAAGTATATTCTCTTATTATTTTAACTTATCTTCCCATGAAAAAAGATATTCATATGATCCTTGAGAATCTTACATTGTCCAAAAGATTCTATTGGCCTTTTCCTATCAACAAGGAGTATATATTAATTTTTTTGGCTATTCATAGTCCATACAGTCCAAATATGAATTTTATTTGGCTTTTTCTTGGTGCATGTATAAATCAACAACAACACAATTTGTGGATTTTGACTATCTTAATATTAATTGTAAAAGTATCCTTTTACTTGTATTTATTTTCTGGGATGTGATTTTGACAATTTTATATAATTTCTCATCAATATAATTTTCACCAAATAAATACTTTAAAGAAAAAAAATATCCAAAATAGCTTTATTTTTTACTATCTAATAAAAGGCAAAAGGCAGGAGAAGCAAGCAGCTCTTCGTCAACATACCTCTTCTCCTGCTTGCTTCATCAGCTATTTTTTTCATGATTTTAGTTATGTGATTTCTAATTAATTATTATAAGTTATTTATATATTAAAAAATTAATAATATTTAATAAAAAAAGTAAAATAGATATTTATAATCCTGCCTGCTTCATAAGCTGCTTTCTTCGTGAATTTATTATATCATCTCTAATTAATTATTATAAGTTATTTATATATTAGAAAGTTAGTAATATTTAATTAAAAAGTAAAATAGATATTTATGACATGTCTGCTTCAGTAGTTTCACCAGGTATTTTTGTATAGTAATTTTGTTGTATCACTTCTAATTAGGCATGTCTACTTCGCTGTTTCAATCGTGATTTTACTATGTCACTCCTAATTAATTATTATGACCATTTAAATTTTTTCACAAATATTTTTTTATAGTAATTTTATTGTATCGCTTCTAGTTAGTTGTTGTGAGTCATTAAGACATGTCTGTTTCGCTACTTCACTCGTAGCTTTACTATATCACCCATAATTAAATATTATGGTCATCTAAGCATTTGAAAATTGCATAAAAAATGTTATAAATTACAATAGTTAACAATTTAAAATATCTAAGAAAATTAATATGTTATATATTTTTAAAAAATATCATAAATCACAATAATTAAAATAAATTTTAAAAAAATATTTATTGGATCCGTGCCTTGCACGAGATATTAGTAACTAGTTACCAAATAAGTTTTAAAATATACTATACTAAATAGTAAAAGGACAATGCTAGGAATATCATAGTACCATTTAATACACTAACCCTAACTATAGTGAAACAAATTATTTAGGTTGAATACATTAGCAACTTTTTAGCTTATTAGTGAATTTTAATTTAGATAATTGAGTTATAAATTGTTCAAATTGAGCATATGAATATATGTGATAAAGTGCTCATATTAAATATTTATGTATCAGCTTTTGAGAAATCATCCGAGTGTGTTTTCAAATACCTATTATGTACACGTACATAAATTATGTGACATCCTTTAATTATATCTATCAAGATCAATTAGAATAGGTGTGAGATTTTACGACTTAATTGACTGTAATGATGATACAATTGAAGAAAATAACATATTTTAAGTGATTAACTTATCTACATAATGAATGATTTTTAAAGTATCACTCAAAAGTGTTAAATAAAAATACTTATAATATACTCAATCAAATAAACCACAATTTAAATTTCTAAATAAATTTTACTAACAAAATTTATGAGTTGTTGATATATTCGTACAATTATTTATTCATGTGTTACACAACATTTCAATTTTAATAAAAACACTTATAATATACTCAATCAAATAGACCATAATTTAAGGACAGCTCGATGCACTAAAACTATTGCTATGCGCGGTATTCAGGGAAGGACCCCACCACAAGGGTGTATTGTAAGCAATCTTAATAGCTTACATTTCTGTCAGAGGCTGTTTCTAAGGCTTGAACCCGTAACCTCTTAGTCACATGGTAGCAACTTTACTGACAATTTAAGTTTCTAAATAAAATTTACTGATAAAATTTAAGAGTTGTTGATATATTCGTACAATTATTTATTCATATAGTACACACTATTTAAATTTTGGATAAGCCATGACTATAATATTATGTCATTTATTACTTAGACTAGACTTAGATAGAATTGGAAGGTGAGAAGGTGATGACTATTAATTGTAAATATGGCCTTTCAATGAATTGAAAAGCCAAATGTCCTTTGCAATTTCCTTAGTACTACATATATGTATGCAACATAATTGTCCTTTTTGTAGTACATTTTGAGTATGTTATTGTTAATTTTAGGACCTTTCTTGTACTTAGGAATGATAGAGTTGTGACCCTAACATGTTATGTTTTGTTTAATTTATGTAGTTATAAAATATGTTATCTGTTTGCGATCTGTATTTATTATTTTTATTTTTAATATGATTATCTATTATCACGCGTCTTTTGGACTTAACTTCAGACGCGCTGATTGAAGCGTGAGAAATACTAAAGATCAACTAATTTTAATTTTCTTTTACTTTTTAATATAATTATCTATTATCACACGTCTTCTGACCTTTGCTTCAGAAGTGCTGATAGAGGCTAGAGAATGATAAAAGATTAACTAATATTGATCGAATTTTAGGAATATTCTAAGCTAATGAATAATATACAAATCCTTATTACATATTTTAACAAATTATATATCTCGTCAAAGGCACTTAATAAATACAACTATTTCTACGACTTATTTCCCTTTTAACTAATTTTAAGGGGATCTATATAGGAGCAGTCCTAACAATACTTAAAATTGTTATGAATATTATCCATAGCAATTCAAGTCGTTGAAATAACAACTAATATTTGTATTAGAATAGTCTGTTTATCATATATTTTTTGGGGGTGCGGCTCTTTCTTTAAATCTTGCTAACACACAATGGTTCGCGCATCGAACTATCCCTTTTTTTACTCTTTATAGAATACATCGATTAGCTAAATTTCATGTAACAATATGTTATGTAAAATTCACCAACTTCCTCATTCAAAAGCAACATTCATTTTTTCAAAAAATTGAAATTTAATTTGTTGAGATATATTACTCCCTCGTTTCATATTACGCTTGGCCTCATTGAAACCCTTAAGAAAGCTTTAATTAGAAGTGTCTTTTACTAAAGTAATCTTATTAATGATAGTTTAAAACTCTAAATTTAGCAACTTTATGTAGTCATTTAAGTCTAAGAGTAGTATGAGAAAGAACGACAACAACAATATACTTAGTAAATTTCCACATCGTAGAGTCCGGGGAGGGTAGAATCTACGCAATCCATATCACTACCTCAGAGGTGAGGTAGAGAGATTATTTTCGATAGACTCCCTACTCGAGACCGGTATGAGAAAGAAGTACTAAAACATTTTTTCGTGTAAGGGTCATGTAAAATGAGAACAGATCAGTCAGCCTCAATGTCATCGGAAACTAATTATATTGCGAGTCTAAGTTAGGTGCACCGTTGGTGTAGTTTTTTTTTACACTATTATCAGGTGACTTTTACCTGTTGTAACAGGTCATCCATTTTTATATTTGTATCTAAGAAATGGATGACCTACTACAGCAGCTAAAAGTTACTTGATGGTGTAAAAAAAAAAAAAATCTACACCCACAGTGCATCAAACTTATTGTTATGTTTCACAATCAATAAATTTACGATGTAGATTTACTACACTAAAACAGATTTTTAGCGACAATTAATTAATGACAAAAATTTAATTGCTGCTATATTATGTTTTTTAGAGGCAATTATTAGTGACAATTATATTTTATAACTCTTTGTAAGTACTCCTAAAGTTCATAGCGACATTAGATACAATAACAATTAACTACTGTTGGTAAAATTTTTAACACTCTTTATTTAGATGCAAATTTATTGCCGCTAAAAGCGTTTTTTCTAATTATAGTGACTAGTCTAGAAATATTGCATGAATAAAAGTATAGCAAAGTTAAAAAATAACACCTTTGTGTTAACCTCAAAATAGAATTACATTTTATCGATATTATTACTAGATTTTATACGCTTGCATTGTGTGCTAAAAAGTAAACAAATGCAATAAGAATCTTAATAAATCAAAGAATGAGCCTACCATATGCACTTCCACACCAAGCATGCAAAAAAAATTGGTCTCCTCAATAAAATTATTAGGTGCAAAAATAACCATGTTTATTTTATCCTCAACGATAATAAGCTATGTTACGACATGTTTAAAATTACAAGTTCACAAAATCATGCGTAGGCGAACAGAGTTGTGGATGGCTAACAACACGAGCGACGCAAGTTGGGCCATTAAGTTTGTTAGACGGGCTAGCTCAACGCAATAGTTAGCCCGTCCAACAAACAGTGTTCAACGCCTGCTATAGATCTCATGGAGGCATTTTTTTGTGAAGGATAGCATAGTAAGCAACTAAATTTTGTGTTTCATATCAAAATGGAAATATAATCAGTTGCAAACCAGAATGTTCATCAAGATCAAGTTCAAAATATAAAGAGGTCTAGGGGATTCAACATCTATTAGATATACATAACCTTGTACATAATGTGTAATTCTCCACCGAAGGGAGGTCTAAGACCCCCTTACGCCTACCTGGCTCCGCCCCTAGTAATAACGAAATAACTTACCATCTTTAGTAATTCTTCGGAATATGAACTTGGAGCCTATCATATCCTTGATTTTCTTTTACATAATCTTTAATGCTCCAAGCTGAATTCCGAACTGAATCACTACAGTTGATCACTTTGATCAAGCGTAGTGGTTCAATCTCCGTGAAGCAAGAAGGAATCTTCTTGAGCTGTTCACAATCTTTTATGACTAGTTTCTCAAGAGCGGGAAAGGATGTCTCGGAGGACTCCCATACATCCATATCCACTAGCTCTAATTTCAAGTATTTCAGTGCTTTGAACTCTTGATCATCAGTGACATTCCATTGCGGATTGTCGGCAAAGTGTATAAAAAATAACTTGAGTATCTCAAGTTTTTCCAGTGCTGCAATACTTGAAACTATTTCATCTGTCAATGAGATGCCAGCAAGGGACAACTCCTTGAGATTCAAAGGGAAGACTGATTCAAACCATCCACTTGATCTCGAGAATCCAACAGGGAAACTTATTTCAAGACATTCAAGCCGGTTATGAATTTCCGGTGTAGGAAACAAAGAATGATTGAGCATGCCATGAAAATTAACAATGGAGAGCTTGAGTTCTTCAAGATTCGGAAACCTCCACCAGAACTTGCGATTCATATCACCCATAGATACACGACACTTGCCAAAAGTCTTCAAGTTGTCTAACACGGTTTGTGAAGATTCTTCTTGCTCACTGTCTTCCCAGATAAAGGAAAATTCACTAATATCCACGTGCCTTAGCTTCTTCATTTTCCAAATATCCGGTGATGTCTTTATCCGTTGATGGGAATGGACACGTAAAGTTTGTAGATTGCCCATGTGTGAAACCCACTTGAAATCAAATTTTCTGACAAAAATTGCAAGGTATTTCAAGTGAGTGAGTTTTCCTAGTTTGTAAGCCGTAGCGCTTTGAAATTCCCAAGCACTTTCCATATTGACATCCAGCAAATGCAACACCCTTATAAACCTCAAGTTAATAAGTAATGAGAAAAAATCCATACATCTTGATGAATAGAATCGCGGATGAGCGATGAACTCAAGAGACTCTTTTTCTTCAGAGCCCACCATTGGAATCTCATCCAGTGAATATCCATGCTGCTCCAATTGATTAACAAGATTGTCATGGATGTACATGCAGAATCGAGGATCCTTTGGATATGAAGATTGGGATGAGTTGTGTGGCATGACACGCTGTTTAAACTCTTCTTCTTTAAGTTTACTCGAGCAAAACTCGCGAATTAGATCATGAACCATGCAGTATTTTATATCACCATTAGATCGCCTTTTAGAAACCATTAGGAGGCTTCTACTGACAAGATCGCACAAGAAATCTTTGGATGACTTTTCTAGGTTCTCCGGGTCAATGGTCGGTACAAACTCTTCAGCTATCCATAGCTTTAGTAAATCGGACACCGGAATGCTATAGTCTTCTGGAAAGTATCCAATGTAAAGAAGGCAATGCTTTAGATGATCCCCTAAATAGTCATAACTTGATTGAACTGCCTTCATACTCTGCTCTTCTAAACCAAGGGAACTTAAATCCTTTGCAAACTCTTGCCACACGGAGGCGCGCATTTCCTTTTGTGCGATAATTCCAGCATTCAAGACAATCACAAGAGGCAGTCCCTTACAGTTTCGAGCAACTTCAAATCCTGCTTCCTGTAGCTCCAGGGGACAGCTCTCACGCTTAAATACTTTCTTTTGCAATAATTCCCAACTCTCTTCAGCCGTTAGGAATCGAAGTAAATAAGGATCGCTGATTTGCGTAGCAACCTCTTGAACACGGGTTGTTACCATAATTCTACTACTTTCCTCACTTGGGAAAGATAATTGCAAATCTTCCCATGCCTTATAGTTCCATATGTCATCCAAAACGATGAGGTATCTCTTGCGAAATAGAGCCTTCCTCAACAAATCAGCGACGTTATCTTCCTCTTTGATGTCGCGCTTTTCACCCGTAGCTTGTTTATGAATCTCAATCAACAGCTTCCTGACGCTATATGTTTGTGAAATAGTACAAAATGCTCGAACATCAAAGTGGTCAACAATAGAACGACTGTTGTACACCTTTCTAGCCAAAGTCGTTTTGCCTAGTCCAGCCATTCCAACAATCGAGATAACATCCCGTTCTTTTTTTCCTCCAGTCAATTTCTGAATTAACTGTTCCACGTCCTCCTTGAACCCCACAAAATTCTCATTATTTGATGGATCACTGCATTGAGTGGAAACATTTGCACGGGAAGTAGTTTTCTCGAAGTTCTCCATGTCAATCAGCGATTGTTTGTGGGAAAATCAAACTGCATTACGGTTCATAACTGTGTCAGCCTCCATAAAAACAATGAAACCAAGAATACATATTGATTAACTATCACTTGACATTTTAAAGAAGTACATATCTATAGGACACAAATAATAACACATGAGATCATTGTAATGTAAGCGAGTGGGCAGAAAAAGGATGAAATTGAACGTTCTGCCTCAACATCGAAGTGCAGGAAACATCACTACGTTCTAAGAGATT
>NC_061121.1:3973038-3977170 GCF_002878395.1 Capsicum annuum
AAGTTTACTCTTTCTCCCACATTGGTGTAAGAAGAGAACTTGAGAGTATTTATAATAAGAAACACTTACTCCACATGGCAAGTGAGGCAAGAAATAAATGATGCCCCGCGCCGTCGTCGTCGCTCGGCTCTGCTTCGGATTTGGATTTGGATTTGGCAATCGATCGATGAGATCTATCTTTTTGGACAAACTTTATTTGAATTCCGAAGAATGCCAAGGAAAAAATGCAGTAAATTTTTACTGCAGATTTTCGGAACTCCATATATATATATATATATATATATATACGCAGTAACAGTGGCACTGTTAACTGAACTGCTGCAGTATTTCGAACAGGTGTTTCAGAACTGATGCGTTGGTTTGAAAGGTTGCACTGTTTAAACAGATAGTTGCTTCTGTTGCAGAGGGTTGCACTGTTTCAGATTGTTGCTTCAGAAAGTTGCAACTCTTCAACGAAAATACACACTGTTTCATGAAAAGGTGTGCTGTTTCAGCAAATTACTGCAGACTGTTTTAGCAATAGTAAATACTGCAGCCATGCATTTTTCAGAACAGACACACCTCTAAGTTGAACCGTTGCCACCTTTACAAAGAGGAATCTTATGGCTATATAAACCTGGTTTCATCCACAAGTTTTGTACAGAAATTTTCAGATTACAAACTTCTTCTTGTCTTAAAAATACTCTAAGTGTGATCATTCAAACCGTGAGTGTGTTCGAAGAATCCGCCTATTTGAGATACCGCTATAGTCGGATTGAAAGCCATTTTATCCATTCCATAACCTCGGGTACAGTGAGGGAAATTATTCCTTAAGGAAAGTCCGTGAATTCGGACGACTTGGCCTTAATCATTTCTGTTTCATCTTTATTTTCTGAAAATAAATACATCTCTTGGAAAGGTCATTTTGATCTTGTGTTGAGGGTATTTAATACTTCATTGTGTTCTTGTTCATACTTGAACTCGAGTTGAAGTTGTTGTTCTATTATACAGATTCTACGTACCCGTATTGTGGTGGATAACAATCTTAAGGAATAAGTCTACAGAATCTGTATTGCTTGTTTTTGGAGATTAAAGCTTAGGCTTTCTACTCCGCTTGAATTTAACTAGTGATTAGAAGAGATAAAATCTTTATTACAAGTTAAGGTTCACTCAGTTGACGATTTGAAGTAATAAAAACTTCATCGTTAACTAGAAACAAGAAGAAGAGTTTCAAGTTATTTAACTTTATAAATAGTATTCTGAAAAATACTAAGTTTTCTGTCTTGTGGTGACAGGAAAAAATGACAATTGAAATTCAAATGATAGATGCGTCAACGTTTGTAGGGGCAAATAATATTGTCACATCAAGTCGCACAAATGCTCCGCCAACGATGGCACCGATGGAGAAGCCCGAAAAATTTTCTGGCATTGACTTCAAGCGATGGCAACAAAAGATGTTCTTTTACCTCACCACTTTATGTCTACAACGGTTCACTATTGTAGAAGCTCGGAAACATTCGAATTTCCTTTGCAGGAACTATATTCTGAGTGGTCTCCAAGACGACCTCTATAATGTCTATAGTGGAACCAAGACATTAAAGGAACTGTGGGGGGCACTTGAACGGAAATATAAAACGGAGGATGCGGGAATTAAGAAATTCCTTGTTGCACGGTTCCTGGACTTTAAAATGATTGACAGCAAATCTGTTGTCTCTCAAGTACAGTAGTTGCAAGTCATCATACATGATCGATCTCCTAGCAGAAGATATATTTTTTAAAAATACCTTAGTTGAATAAATTAAAAATGTTCTTAATACTCACATAAACTGTTTTGTAGGTTTAACTGTGAATGATGCTTTCCAAGTAGCAGCGATAGTTGAGAAGCTACCACCTTTGTGGAAAGACTTCAAAAACTACTTAAAGCATAAACGCAAGGAAATGACTGTTGAAGATCTTATCGTTCGACTCCGTATCGAAGAGGACAATAAAGCTGCCGAAAGAAGGTCAAAGGGGAGTTCTACAATTAATGGAGCACATATTGTAGAAGATGGCCAAAACAACTCAAAGAAAAGAAAGAAAGTTGAACATGGAAGCAATCAACCCAAGAAAAAGTTCAAGGAAAAATGCTTCAATTGTGGCAAAATTGGCCACAAGTCCACAGATTGTCGAGCCCCGAAGAAAGGCAAGAAAAAGGACCAAGCGAACATGATTGAGTCCAACAAAGAATATGATGATCTGTGTGCTATGTTCACGGAATGCAACTTGGTGGGAAATCCACCTGAATGGTGGATGGATTCTAGTGCCACACGTCATGTTTGCGCAAACAAAGAGTTGTTCTCGTTATTTGCTCCAGCTCAAGTAGAAGAAATGCTCTACATGGCCAACTCCGCTACTGCTAAGGTGGAGGGAACAGGAAAAATTTGCTTAAAGATGACTTCCGGCAAGGTTTTGACACTGAACAATGTGTTATATGTTCCAGAGTTACATAGGAATTTAATTTCTGTTTCACTCCTAAATAAGAACGGATTCAAATGTGTAACCGTTTCTGGAAAAAATGTAATTAGCAAAGGAGAAATGTATGTAGGGAAAGGCTATCTGACCGAAGGCCTTTATAAAATGAATGTAATGACTGTTGAAATAAATAAAAGTTCAAATTCTTCTTATTTGCTCGAGTCTTATAATTTATGGCATGAACGTTTAGGCCATGTTAATTACGAAACGTTACGCAAACTGATTAACTTAGAAGTTTTGCCAAACTTTGAGTGCAATAAATCTAAGTGTCAAACGTGTATGGAATCAAAGTACGCAAAGCATCCTTATAAGTCCGTTGAAAGGAATTTCAATCCCTTAGACTTAATACATACTGACATTTGTGATATGAAGTCAATACCATCACGTGTTGGGAAAAAGTATTTCATAATTTTTATTGACGATTACACTAGATATTGTTATGTCTACTTGCTAAATAGTAAGGATGAAGCAATAGATGCGTTTAAGCAATATAAAACTGAAGTTGAAAATCAGTTAGACGAAAAGATCAAAATGATAAGAAGTGATAGGGGCGGAGAATATGAATCTCCTTTTGCGCAAATATGTGTAGAGAATGGAATAATCCATCAAACTATGGCCCCGTATTCACCTCAATCTAATGGAATTGCGGAAAGGAAAAACCGAACTTTGAAGAAAATGATGAATGCCTTATAAGTTCTGGTTTACCGCAAAACTTATGGGGGGAGGCTATCCTTACGGCCAACTGTATACTCAATAGAGTTCCCCATAATAAGACACAATCAATTTCTTACGAAAAATGAGAAGGAAGGAAACCTAACTTGAAATATTTCAAAGTGTGGGGGTGTCTAGCGAAGGTTCAAGTTTCTATACCTAAAAGGGTTAAGATAGGACCTTAAACGGTGGACTGCGTGTTTATAGGATATGCTAAAAGTAGTAAAGTATGTCAATTTTTGGTTCATAAATCCGAACATCCGGATATTAATGAAAATATGGTAATTGAATCAGACAATGCTGAATTCTTTGAAAACATTTACCCGTATAAAATTAGACACGAACAGTCTAGCGGAGGATCTAAATGACCTCGAGATGAACCAAGTGAGAATGTACATAATTGAAGTTGAAGTTTCGCTTGAATTAATTTTCGGTGGCAATACTCTGCGCTTACAATTATTTGAATTTATCAGACAAGTTTTTATCTTCTTTTTTTTGTACTATTATTCTATAATTATTGTTCAATGACTTCATGTATCATTTAACATGCAAGAGTTTGGTTATCGATATTAATGTGATTATAAATTATACTGTAAATTTGATTATCAAAATATTTGAAACAATATATGACATACTTAGACATGTTTGTACTGATACATACATAGCATAAATATAAGCACATACTTACCATGAAGTACACCTTCATACACAGTTACTTTTCATATACATAATTTCTCATACATGCATAATTTTGTAAATATTTTATTCCATTTGCATAGTGCATATTTTTGCATAATGTAAAAATCAGAGGATAAAGTAAAAAATGAATGAACAGAATCATATTAAAAAAAATTATGTTTAAAAATAAAAATGTATAGGTCGATAAATAAAAATGGAAGAAGTGAATAGAATAAGAATATTTAGCATTTTT
>NC_061121.1:3980170-3989332 GCF_002878395.1 Capsicum annuum
CAGCAACGCATAGAGGGGAAGGTCATAAGCGTTAAATTGATTTTAGATGGAATGAAAAAGACATATATAATAGAATCGTAACTATAATTGGAGATAACAAGAAGCAACATCTCCCTGTGAGGACTATATTTGCAACTTTAACTCCAAACCAAAAACAAAAGCAAGTAGTCAACCAAAGTGCCGTGCATTACCTCGCACCCCCACCCTCACCCCGGAGAAAAATAAACTGAAACCTATCTTTTTGAGAAATTGAATAATTTATTAGAAGACAACAAGCAATGAAAACGCGACCTCTATACAATGAAGGATGCAACAACCGAAAATAGAAATGCAAAAAAACTTGGAAGGAAACCCCATTAAGCTTCCCTTCAAAGGTTTTAGAAAAAAAATTAGAACATAACAAAGGCATCCTTTGCACAGACATGTAACAATTAAATCACCATTATTTGTTGTTTTATAATCGTGGTGTCTGGGCCAGCTTGTGCGCACCTCAACTAATTCCACGGGGCGCCTGCTACCTCCCCCCAATATCACACAAAATCACACAGTACTAATCTATGCTCAATTTTTTTTAAGAAAAAAAACGTTCTTCAGAAGTTAAGATTACAAGTTGCTATGCAAATTCCGATGCTCACCTCTAGAAGTTTTGTCTCACTACTAACATGGAGATAATGAGATACCCTATCTTTCTCTTTCTTCAAGCACTCCTTTGCCTGTGTTAGCAAAGCACAAGTATCACAATTTACCGGCAATTTAAAACAATAACCAAACAATTTACGAACTTATGGCAATTGTAAAATTGAATTGTACCTTTAATATATAATCTGGACAAGAATCTTCCACGATCCAACTTGGAGCTTTCCAGGAATAATAAGCCGCAGTATCTTTAAGCATTGCATCTTCAAAGTCATTCTCATAATAACCCATTTCTCCCATTCCAATTTCAACAAATATATCAAGCACATTCTTCAATAAAGCTCTGTCAATCTGCTCACCCTCGCGTTCTTGATCAATCTAATATAAAAGGGCTCTTAATCAGACTCTCATAACTAGCAAATAGTATTGCAGGAGTTGGGATCATGTTAGCATTCCTTGGTCTTCAATAGTTTACAACAGTTAGTTGCAGTAGACTAGTAATTATTCACTGCAGACTAGTAGTTATCTCTTTGTATTAGTTATTTATAGTTTCCGCTAGTTATTTCTTTGTAGTAGTTTGCAGTTTCTCATACAGTAATGTTAGGCTAAGTTGCTCGGACTCTTCAAATATGTCTAAGGGTGCGCGTCGGATCTTCCAAAAATAGTGTATTTTGAAGGATTTGATATGGTGCGGCAATATTTTTGGAGAGTCCAAGCAACTTAAATGTTAGGAAGTCATGTCCTAGTCTCCAGGGGTAGTCATCTTATTAGTAATGTATTTAAACTCCAGGTTTATTCAATGAAAGATAAACAGAAACTATTTTAAGTTTTTGAATACTTCAAACTCAAGAGATTGCAGGTTCTCTCTTAACGAACCAGCACCTTAGGCTGCAGAAAAAACCCATCAATTTTCATACTTTAGCGTGCCATAACTAGATTCATATCCAGGAATCGTAGCAACTTGGTGTAGGTTCTCTCTTAATGAAACAGTACCACAGATCATAGAAAGAAAACATCAGATTTCATACTTCAGCATCCCATAACTAGATCCATATCCAGGAACCTGTTACAAGTATGCAATAGGGAGTATAAAGAAGAGAAGAAAGCAAGAATTGAGCTGAGCTGGCAATTGATTAGTTGAAACTGTTAGAATGATAGCTGTAGTTTAAAATTCTGTTTTACTGTAGCTGTTACTGTAGCTGCTGACACGTAATTTTGTCCCTCTCCGAAAACATTTTTATCCATTTGTACCCTCGTCTCACCACGTACCCTCACCAATGGGATTATATCCCATAAAAAGACAAAAATAACAAACCTTAACAACATCCCTAACAAATTTTATCTTATTCTAACCACTCCAACAAAAAAAATAACCAACCTATCCTTATCCCACCCCTACGTTACCCAACCCCTACCCCTTACACGTTTTTTCCCCATTGGTTTTCATTAATGCATTAATCCATGCATATATATACACACTGCCACATATACATGGTGGGGAAAAATCTTCCATTTTTCATTTTGTTTGAATACACACAATTAGAATAAACAACACACACATACACACTGAGTACCTCACTGAAAACCCACTCACATATATACCACTACACAATATAATATATACCCATACGGAGAGAGAGAAAAAAGGGTAGAGGGTCACCATCTTCAAGAGAAAGACGCCATTTTTTTTTCTTCCTTTTTGCTTCTCCTTAGACGCACACCATAAACGCACACAGATCTCTCTCAAAATTAGTTAGCCACGCACTCAAATTTCATCGGAAACACAGGTTTCGGGGTGGGTGGGTTACCGTTTCGGTGACATACTCGCCGGAAACGCATCGAGGTAGTCACAAAAACGTTCAAACCCGTCGGAGTACGTCGTAATCGGTATATTTCTGGTCGTTTTGGTCATCGCTGAGGCCTTCGGAGTCGCAACGTCATAAAGCGGTCGAGCGAATCTCGATCCGCTTTCGATTCCGTTCAAATTCGTTAGGATCCGACTCCAATTTCTCTGGTTTCCATGATATTTAGCTCAGGTCATACCGGTTTTCAGTGGTTATTGGACTTTCTAAGCCGTGGTTTGGTCTGTCTTACTGAGTTTTCGTATGTGGGTTTCGCGGTCTCTTTCGTAATGTCGGTCTCGTTTCGTTTGATACTTCCTGTCTCGGGTTGAAACCTGTCTGAGTTTACTATTCTTGATATCGAGTTGGTTGGTTCGGTGTTTGGGATTTGTCGAGGATTTTCCAAGCTCGGGCTCTCTTAAACGTTATTATCAATAGAAATCGTCTATTTGGAGGTCCAAATTCTGATCCCTACTCTTTATTATTTTAGCGTGTTTGATGATATGACTTGATTGGTACGTTTGAATGTGTATTTGAGTTTTCTCATAATTATCATGTCTTGATTAGTTGAGTTTATGTCGGAATTGAGTAATTGTTGGTTGAGAATGGAATTTGGGGGATATGGATTAAAAATGGAGGAAAAGGGAATATTGATTAATTTTGATGTATTGATAATGTTGAACATGATGGAATTGTGATATGTTGAACTCGGGTAGGCAAACGTAGGTCGAGTAAGCAAATTTAGGAATCACGATTTGTTGGAATGTTTGAATATGTGTGTGAATGGTTCGTTTTACTTTATCGCACGAAAAGTTTAAATTGTACTCATTTGGCCGGGGAATGCCCCGAAGGATTTGTATTGATTTATTCGGGAAATGCCCCGAAGTAGCATGTACGCAAAGGAGGCTCGTAATCAAGGCCCGAAGCGTTGGGTGGAGCTTAGCTTAAGATTAGTTTAGAATAGAATAGGTTTTATATTTTAGCACCTCTTTTATTTTGGACTGTATAATGTGGACTGAACATTATTTTGTTTTATTTTTTGAATTTTGTGTGATTTGTTTGTTTGCTTGTTTTGTATGTTTATATGGTTTGTACATTTTATAGTGTCAAGATTAGCCGATACGCTCTACCAAGCGACCATGGTCGAGCCACGGGATCGAGGGGTGCCTAACACTTTTCCCTCAGTCAGCAAAATTCCTTAGTCGGAATTTCTGTTCGCAAACCAGTTTTAAAGAGTCAAATCGTTTTGAAATGGATTTTCCAAAGGTGACTTGGCACACCGAATTATGCCAAGTGGCGACTCTGAATAAAAAATGTAAATAATCCTTTTTCAAAACAAAATTTTCCATCTTTTGTCACTTTAATAATAAAAACCTTTTCGAAACTTAAAATCTAATCTCTGGGAGTTAAAAAAGGGGTGTGACAGCTGCATCCCAAAAATAGTTAAGGCGGTTACAACTATCCAATTAAGAGTTTTACCTATATAAACCATTGTACTGATTGTTATGTGGATTGAATAATAACATTTCTCTATTCGCTCTCTCTAATTTTCTTCTCATCTTAGCTAAGTTCTCGGATTTTCCCTGATTAGCATATCAGTTTTTCAAAGACAATTCCTAAAACTGACCCACAATTGCCATTCGATTAGCAATTGTGCATCAATTGGTATCAAAGTTGTCCTGATCCTTGTCCATAGATAGTTAATCGAAGTAAGTCAAGTGAAGGTAAGGAGGATAAGATCCCACAGATGCAAGAACAGCTTCAGAAACTAATGGAGGGAATGACCAGCATCATGGATAGGAATTCGCAGGTTGACAGGGAGATGGGGGAATTGAAGGAAAACTTGGCGAGGCTAGCAGTTAATAATCGAGAAAAAGAAGGGGGAAGAGAAGAATCTTCTACTGGAATAGCTTGCTCCATGGATTTGCATAATGATTACAGGTCAAGAGATAATCAGAATCATGGTAACTTCTTCACTCGATTTTCTAGGTTGGATTTTCCCAAATTCTCTGGCTTAGAATTAAGATCTTGGCTATGTAAGGTTGACCAGTTCTTCTCTATGGATGAAATTCCATTTGAGCAGAGGGTTAAGATAGCTTCTATCCATATGGAAGGAGAAGCTATAGCTTGGCACAGATCGTATGTGAGATCAAGGAACTCAACTGCTGAGTTGAGTTGGACTGAGTATATGTTGGCCTTGGATGAAAGATTTGGGGACGGGTTTGAGGATGCTATGGAAGCACTCAAGAAATTAACTCAAACAGGTAGTGTGCAAGAATATCAAGCTGAATTTGATAGGTTATTGACATCTGTGAACCTATCAATGGAAAACCAAATTAGTTGTTACTTGAGAGGGTTGACTCCAGAGTTGAATAAGGTTGTAAGCTGCAATCATCTAAGACATTGATGCAGGCCTACAAATTGACAAGATTGCAGGATGATGTTTTTAAAGCTCAAGCAAAATCTTGGGGTTTGAGGAGTGGAGGAAGAGTGCAAGGACCCTTATTACCTACTCCCTCATTTGCTAAATCACCTGTGCCAAATTCTGCAGTTAAAAAGAGTAGTGATGTCCAACCAATTAGATATCCAAGGTTCAATGGAACTAATACTGGAAGGAGACTAACTTCTGCTGAAATGGATGAGAAAAGAGCAAAAGGGTTGTGCTTTTTTTGTGATGAAAAATATGTTATGGGACATAAGTGTGCAACCAAGAAACAGATTTATTTGATTGATGCGGTAGAAGATGATCAACTACAAGAAGTTGAATGTGATCAAGCAGGACAAGAAGTTGAATGTGATCAAGCAGGACAAGAAGTTGTACTAGAGCCTGAGGAGTTGATGACCATTTCCTTACAAGCCTATACTGGTATCTCTGGATATCAAACAATGAGGGTGACAGGTTATCATGAGAAGATGCCCTTGCAGGTTCTTATAGACATTGGGAGTACACACAACTTTATAGATCAAGAAGTTGTAAAAAGGCTAGGATGTCAAGCTAATAACATAGAGGAGCAATCTATCAGTGTAGCTGATGGGAGGAAAGTGACCACAACATCAATTTGCAAAAATCTGCAGTGGTTGTTACAAGGCACTACATTTGCTTCAGATTTCCTGCTACTTCTTATAGGTAATGTGGATATTGTTTTGGGTGTCCAGTGGTTAAGCACCTTGGGAAGAATACTCTTTGATTTCAGTAGCAGAACTATTGAGTTCAGGTACCAAGGCAAGAAACATGTCCTGAGAGGAGCAACCAATAAGTTGAAGACTACTACGAGTAACACTTTAATCAAGCAGTATGAAGTTGAGAATCAGCTTTACATGTTATCCTTGATGCCTACAGATTATGCAGAAGACCTTTGCTACAACATTCGAACTGATCAAGATAATGAAACTCCCTTGATTTTAACTGGTTTACTTGATGAGTTTGCTAGCATCTTTGAAGTGCCAACAACCTTACCACCTCATAGAGGACCCTTTGATCATAGAATTCCTCTGTTAGACAAATCCAGTCAGTAAAAGACCTTACAGATACCCTAGGATTAAGAAGGATATTATTGAGAAATTGGTTCAACAAATGTTGGATCAAGGTGTGATACAACATAGTACTAGTCCATATGCTTCACCAGTGGTCTTGGTAGGGAAAAAAGATGGTAGCTGGAGGTTATGTGTAGATTATTGAGAATTAAACCTAATCACTATCAAGGACAAGTTTCCTATTCCAATTATAGAGTACCTCTTGGATGAATTGGGAGGTGCACAGGTGTTTTCAAAAATAGACCTCAGAGCTGGATACCATCAGTGGAGGATGTTTGACGGAGATACACATAAAACGGCATTTAAAACTCATGAAGGCCATTATGAGTTTTTAGTTATGCCTTTTGGCTTAACTAATGCCCCATCATCATTCCAAAGCCTTATGAATTCAGTGTTTAAACCACTCTTGAGGAAGTCAGTCCTGGTATTTTTTGATGATATACTGATTTATAGTAGAAACTGGAATGATCATGTGAGGGTAGTGTTTGAGTTAATGCACCAGTTCCAACTATTTGCTAAGATGTCTAAGTGTGCTTTTGGAGTCGAGCAGGTGGAATATCTTGGTCATTTCATAAGTGGAGAAGGTGTTGCTACTGATCCTAAAAAAATCACTGCAATTCAACATTGGCCTACTCCTACTAACCTCAAACAGTTGAGAGGGTTCTTGGGATTAGCTGGCTATTACAGAAGATTTATTAAGGGATTTGGTGCTATTTGTAGACGCTTACATGATCTCTTAAAGAAGGATGGGTTCACCTGGTCAGTTCAAGCTACTGAAGCATTTGATCAACTCAAGCAGGCCTTAATAACAGCTCCAGTCTTAGACATGCCTGATTATACTAAGATATTTTTAGTAGAAATTGATGCTAGTAGGAAGGTGATTGGTGTACTCATGCAGGAAGGACATCCTATTGCTTTTATCAGTAGGTCCTTGGCCCTTAAACACTAGGCCATGTGTGTTTATGATAGGGAATTGCTTGCACTTATTTTTACTGTTACAAAGTGGTCACATTATTTATTGGGAAGGACCTTTGTTGTCAAAACTGATCAAAAGGCCTTGAAACATCTTTTAGAACAAAATATTCATACTGATTTCCAGGTGGATGGCATCACTAAATTGATGGCTTTTGATTTCACTATTGAGAACAAAAAAGGGGCTGAAAACAAAGTTGCTGATGCATTATCAAGAAAACCTGAGGTTGAGCTCTTAGCTATTTCATTATTGACAAATGATGAAGCCTTGTATGCAAGAATTCAAGTATCTTGGCAAGCTGATACCACATTGCAAGAAGTGATCCACAGGTTGCAGGTTCATCCCTTCAAATCTTTTACATGGCTTAATGGTCAGTTGAGGTGGAAAGAAAGATTAGTTGTAGGCAAGAATTCATAATTAAGGAAGGCTATCATTATATTGTGGCATGCTACACCTCAAGGTGGGCATTCAGGGATGGATGCAACAATCAAGAGGTTGCAGGCACTGTTCTATTGGAAATCTCTAAATTCTGATGTTAGAGATTTCATCAATAAGTGTGACACTTGCCAGAGGAATAAGTATGATGCTTCTGCTTATCCAGGGTTGCTGCAACCTTTACCTATACCTGAGGGAGTTTGGACTAATGTATGCATAGATTTTATTGAAGGCTTACCTAAGGTGCAAAGTGAGGAGGTGATCTTAGTGGTGGTTGATAGACAAAGCAAGTCTGCTCATTTCATGAGTCTTCAACATCCATATACTGCTCAAATTGTTGCTCAATGTTTCATGGATCACATTTTCAAGTTACACGGACTACCTCCTACCCTGACAAGTGACAGAGATCCCATTTTTATCAGCTTATTCTAGCAGGAGTTGCTTGGATTGTTGGGAGTCAAAGTACAACATTCTACTGCATACCATCCGCAGACTGATGGACAAACTGAGGTTTTGAACAGGACATTAGAGACCTATTTGAGGTGTTTCTGCTCAGATAAGTCTAAAGAGTGGGTATCTTATTTGCCTCTTGCTAAATGGTGCTACAATACCACCTATCATACCACTCTTAAATGCACTCCATATGAAGTTCTCTATGGCCAAAAACCTCCCATTCACCTCCCTTACTTAGCTAGAGAATCAAGTTCTGATATGGTTGATAGGTCACTGATTGCAAGGGAAGCAGTTATTCAACTATTAAAGTTTCATATCCTTAGAGCTCAGCAGAGGAGGAAGGATTTGGCAGACAAACATAGGTCTGATAGGAGTTTTGAGGTGGGAGATTGGGTATACCTGAAAATCCAGCCTTACAGACAAATTTCAGTAGCTATTAGGCCCTTTAACAAACTGGCTACTAAGTTTTATGGCCCTTATTTGATTGAAGCTAGAATAGGTGTTATGGCCTACAAGTTATTGCTTCCTAATGATGTACTCATTCATCCTACATTCCATGTTTCTCAGCTGAAAAAATGTCATGAAGTCCCTTCCAACATTGAACACCCTCCAGTTATTCAATTGTCAAGTCCCTACTGTCCTACCCCTGAGAGAGTTCTAGACAAAAAATTGGTTAAAAAGGGTAACAAAGAGGTGGAACAATTGCTTATTAAGTGGAGCAACTTGGATGAAGATCAGGCAACCTGGAAATTCTCTTCTGAGTTTCAATTGAGATTTCCCTCTTTTAATCCTTGAGGCCAAGGATCTGCTGCTGAAGGAAGGGGTATTGTTACAAGTATGCAATAGGGAGTATAAAGAAGAGAAGAAAGCAAGAATTGAGTTGAGTGGCAATTGATTCGTTGAAACTGTTAAAATGATAGTTGTAGTTTAAAATTTTGTTTTACTGTAGCTGCGTCCCAAAGTTAGTTAAGACGGTTACAACTATCCAATTTTGTTTTAGCTATATAAATCATTGTACTGATTGTTATGTGGATTGAATAATAACATTTTTCTGTTCTCTCTCTAATTCTCTTCTCATCTTAGCTATAAGTTCTCGGATTTTCCCTGATTAGCATATCAGTTTTTCAAAGACAATTCCTAAAACTGACCCACAATTGCCATTCGATTAGCAATTGTGCATCAGAACCGTAATAGATCAACTGGAAGTAGGAAGAAACATAAAACAAAATTAATACTTGCCAACACAATAACTGCATCTCTAGCTTTACCATTCAACTCCTGATAAACCTA
>NC_061121.1:3992332-4038083 GCF_002878395.1 Capsicum annuum
AAATCTCCAAACTAATTTGTTAGTATTTGAATCTTTTATCAATTTTTTTAATATAAAGTTAGTTCAATTAGAAAGCTAAAAGAGAAATCTAACCTTAGAGTGGAAACAAAGAGAATGTAAAGAACACTCACTCTATGCGACACTTTTGACCAACATTTTAAGATACATTTTTCAATCATATTCACATGAAAATTATACAACTTATAGTATTTCTTGTACAGTTTTTGATGTCTAAATTTATTTTAAAATGCTGCATTGATGCAATTTAATTTAGTTTTAAATATTAATTAAATTGACTTATGAAAAATGAAAAGTGTCACACAAACTAAAACAAAAAGAGTAGCTTTTACTATCTTCCCTTTTTTGTTATTTCCTGGAGAAATAAAAGTCCAAAAGTAAATTTGCTAGATCTAGTTAAAACTTAAAATTCCTTTTGTTGCTTAATTTAGCATTTATGACTCATTAGCTGAAATTCACAAAACATTCTAGATCTGTACTAATTCTTTTACGCTCTCCTTCCCAAATTATCCATTTCAAATTGAGATGGCACATTAATTAAGAAAAATAATTAATAACATGGTTAGTTTATCATATTTTAATTTGAAGAAAAAATAATTAATGCAAAGGGTAAACATGAGAAAAAAATTATCTTGTGTTAATAAATAAAAAAAGACAAATAAAATGAGATATTAAATTAGAAAATTTGAGACGAGTAAAGAAAATCATGATCACAGTGTAGTAAAACAATACATTTAAATTGTGGCAAATAATCAAAAGGAAATAAAATAGAAAGCTAAAAAGAAATCACACCTTAGAGTGGAAATAGAGAGATTAATAATTGCTGCAAAATTCTTCTAACTCTATGGTTTTCCTCTCACAGAAAATGAAAATTTGGAAAAGAAGTTTTGTGGACTCATGTACTCCCTCCGTCCCATTTTACCCGTCCCAAATTTTTTAATTTGGTCCATTTTACTTATTTTTTTACTTATCAAGATAAGATAAATTTTTTATTTTAATGTTTTATCCTTTGCATTAATTACTTTTTCTTTAAATTAAAATATAAAATTAAAGATATTATGATAAATTAGCCATAATATTTATTACTTTTTTTAATAATTATGTCATCCCAATCTGAAATACATAAAATGGAAGGAAGGGTGTATAATGGTAGCAGAAAGATCAATTAGTAATTGACAAGGTTGACTTTACAAAATACACGTGGCACTTTTTTATTGGACCATGTTAAAATACTACGTAGTAATTTTTAATTACATCTAACCCAACCATGGTTGTGTTTGCATATTCACTAAATAATCATGATTAGTTATTAAATTAATCATTCATGGTAAGTTGAATTGATTTAATGTAGATTGTTAGAATGAGGAATTGAGTGCAAATACCTGATGCAGAAAAATATTTATCGTAAGATGATTTAATCTGTAAATTATATTAGGATATAAATATGACCTTGTGAAAGTGTTAATATTGAGTGGCAGAAGAAAATACCGTCAAAGTTGATTGTATTCGTTGGTATGAGCAACTTAAAAATCTTAATTGAAATTATTTTTGGTGAGTGAAGAAAAAAACTAGCTTGTAATCGGCTATGGTGAGCAAAATAAAATTTAACTTTGTAATCGTTGAGCAGAATAATGAAATAATGGTCGCAGAAAAGATCAATTAATACTGTGGCACACCTTTATGAATGAAAATGAAAATGAAAATTTGGAGTAGTAGTTGACTTAGGAATGAATATTAGTCGCAGAAAAGATCAATTAATAATTGACAAGGTTGACTTCATGTAGCACACCTTTATTGGACCATGTTAAAATATTAATTTTCAATTAGATCTAACACAATCATGGTTGTGTTTGCATATTCACTTTTGTATACTCAATAACCATGGTTAGTTATTAAATTAATTAATCATGATAAGCTGAATTGATTTGATGTAGGTAGTCCACTCCGGTAAATTTTCTGCTAAGTTATCACTTTATCAATGATTAAGAGGTATGCATTTTCACTTTAAATTTTAAATCAACTACAGTTAAAATGATGAATTGACTGTAAACACCGAATGCAGGTAAACATTTATAGTAAGATAATTTAATTTGTAAACTAAAGTAGAGATGCAACTATGACCTTGTAAGTGTTAACTTAAGATTGAGTGGATGAAGAAAATACCATAAAAGTTGGATAGTATTCGTTGGTATGAGCAACTTAAAATCCTTAAGTGAAAATTATTTGTGGTGGGTGAAGGAAAAAGCTAGCTTGTAATCAAATAAGAAATTAATGTAGTAAAATCAAATAGAGGCATTCCAGTAGAAAATGCAAAGAGTTTAATGCCAAAGTTTGTATTGAGAAAACAACAATGAACATGACAAAAGGGGTTTGAAGAGTTCACAAACAATACATAAGCTTCTGATTCTGGCTTAGTCTCTGACAATACATCAGAACGTATCGTGGAAAAGCACAAAACTAAATATACATTAACATCTTCCAGACAATAGCAGCTTCATGATATGCAAATCAGTCCATCCACAAAGTTATGTATAAAACTGTTCTCAATTGTAATCTTCTATTTTTCTTTTCTCCAGGAAAAGAAAATCACTATTCACAAAAGATAAAATGTAATCTAAATTTCAATTGTGAGAGACTTGAACTTTTATTCATAGAAAATGTTACTTAAGAATGAATAAAGGAAAAAGGCTCAAATATGTCATCGAACCATCAGAAATGACTCATTTATGTCATCCGTTAAAAGTTTGGCTAGTTTATGCCATCGCCGTTACAAAACAGGTTCATCCACGACATTACTTGTTAATGATGGCTTTTCAAAAATAGCTTTGCCACGTGTCGTCTTACTAGAGGTACACATCATTAATTAATTACGGAAAAAGGCTCAAATATGTCATCGGACTATCAGAAATGACTCATTTATGTCATCCATTAAAAGTTTGGCTCATTTATGTCATCGTCGTTGCAAAACAAGTCCAGTATTTGTTAAGTCGGTTTTTCAAAAGGCATAATACATAAACAAAACCTTTAACTTGACATTAAATTATATCTATGACCTTTAACTTTGCCAATGTACAAGTTGGCCCTTTAACTATACAAAAGCTAAATAAAAAAAATACTTCAATCTTGCAATACATATGCGTGAAACTCAATCGCTCCTACGTGGACTAGTACTCCAACCAAATGCTTCCACTTAATTAAAAAGATACACATAGATTTTAGATATTAACTTTATCAGTGTACAAGTAGGCCCTTTAACTATACAAAAGCTAAACAAAAAAAATACTTCAATCTTGCAATACATATGCGTGAAAATCGCTCCTATGTGGACTAGTAGTCCAACCAAATGCTGCCACCTAATTAAAAAGATACATGTAGACTTTAGATATATAAAGGGAGAAAAGACTCAAATATGCCACTGAACTATCAGAAATGACTCATTTATGCCATTAGTTAAAAGTTAAACTCATTCATGCCATCACCGTTACAAAACCAGCTCATCCATGCCATTACTTTTTAACGGTGGTTTTAAAAAATAGCTTTACCACGTGGCCTTTTATTAGAGGTCCACGTCATTAATTAAAATAAGCAAAAAGGCTCAAATATGTCATTGAACTATCAGAAATGGCTCATTTATGCCATCAGTTAAAAGTTCGGCTTATTTATGCCATCACCATTATAAAATCAACCCATGCATGCCATTACTTTTTAATGATGGATTTCTAAAAAATAATTTTGCCACATAGTCTTTTATTATAAGTCCACGCCATTAATTAAAAGAAATTAATATTAATTTTAAAATATTTGAAATTAGTTAGTATCGAGATTATTTATTCCGGCATATATATCATGGGAGAAGTTATCACAAGTACTTAGCAGGATAATTGGAATAACAGACTTCTTTTAAGTTGTTATTTGAAAATAATTTTTCAACAATGTATGCTCCAATAATTCGTGATGGGAGAAGTTATCCCATATACATGGCGGGGTAGTTGGGATAACAAACTTCTTTTAAGCCGTTATTTAGAAATGATTTTTCAACGATGTATGCTCCCTTAATTTGTGATGGGAGAATATTGGAGAAGCTCTATTGGTACGCCTCTTTCTTTTTCTTGTTTGCCCTAATCGTTCATTGGCTTATTTTCTTGCAACTTCGGAGTATATATGTCACGATCCGAATCGGGGCCCTGGCCGTGACGAGTATTTCGAACCATAAAGGCCCGAAACACCCCTATCTGTCTGGCAATCATGCACATGACTTATATGACAAAAGAAATGCGGAAGATACACAATATAACGGAAACATGGTCAAGAATCATATGAAAATAATAATGGGGAATAATGTCCCATAATCTCAATCAATATCTCAAAAACGTCTGCGAAATCTCTATTACATGAATGAAACAAATAACTATCTAAAAACTGGGACAAGGCCCCCAGTAGACCCAAAACTACTAAATAATAATTAAACCGTCAGACATTAGGCCTTCCGGAAGATAGAAGGCTTACCACTCGACTCTGCAAATCTGTCTGGAGAATCTACTGATTTTCTGAACCCCTAAACTGTGCCTTCGAACCTGGGAGGGAAGGGGTCAATACAAAAGTACTGGTATACAGAGAAATCAAAACAAAATATAATATTTTTACCAAATATAGGTGAGAGCCACTATAAAACAGTTTCATATCAAATCATTTGAAAACACATGGGCATCATGTAATAGTTTTCAACAACAATGTAATGCAGCTAAGCTAGGTGGAATACCCTACATATAACATTTATACCAACTGTCAAATCTCGGTTGCCGCCGAGATTAGAGTATAAGTGAGGGCAAGACACACAAGATCACACAACAGGGTGTCTCGGCCCAATAAAGTATAGTAGTGCCCAAGATCACTTAGCCTGGGTTCCTAACCATAGTCCCAATTTGGGAATGACATAAAGTCAAGTACACAAGATCACTTAGCCCGGTACCAGCAAACACGGTTTCCAGCGATGAGCCCTTACACTCAAATGTCTTCTTCGGGCATCCACCTATCTCATGTAAAATCAATGCATCAAACTCCATTTAATTCAATCACATATCTTATTCTGTAGGGTATCGTCATACCCGACTTGCAAGCCATCAATATCACATCATTCTTTCATGCAACCATTATATTCATCATATTTCAACATAACAACCCTCTCATTTCAAGTCAAAAATCATAACCATTTTCAAAATATTTCATATTATGCTTGTCAAGATGATTTCAAACAATTCACATCATATGAGGATTTAATACAAAATCATATCAAGAGAGGGATTTTCATATAATTCATGCTCTCAAGTTAACATCTTTTCGGAATACATGCATATACGTATATCATATATCAAATCACTTCAGGAATGGGCCTAAAGACCAAATCAATATCATAAAATGTTTAAAACATAATTATATTCGTAATTTCAAAACCCCCATTTTGAAAGCATAAACTTTTAAGCCCATGAGATTTTTGAGATAACTCCACATGCCTCTATATGCAAAGATGATAGGTGCTTGTTGAAGCCTACGTTCTGGGGATTCCAAATATGCAATTAGTTTCAAAAACCCACGGTTGAATCTTGAGTTACTTGGATTTTTATTTTGAAACCCTAAGGAGAGTTCTTGAGCAATTTTGATGAATGAAGGTGTATTTTGGGGTATTTGGGAACTGAATTTCGTGTTTATGGCTAAATAAGGGTAGAAAAAGAACCATTTTGCCCCAAAAAAGGAGTGTTTAAGTCACTTGAGTAATAATGTATGCAGCACATACCTTATCGCATAATATAGGATGTGGAGCGCACTCTTTATCGCACACATATGGTTGTGCGTCGCACACCTTATGGCATAAGTTAGGGTGTGCGTCGCACACCTTATGCTGCACGACACACTCCACTTTGCAAAGCCATAACTTCTTCTTCAGGTGTCGGATTTTTGCGAAATTAGTATCGTTGGAAAGATAATTCGAAGTCCTTTCATTTGATATATAGTAGGAACTCTAATTCAATATATACAAAGAGTAATGGTCGATTGAAGTTGACCTAAGTTTTAACGCTCACTAAAATTCGAACGATAGGAAAACTTTCAACTTGTCCTTGAGCTTTGGGACCTCTATGATCTCAATTCATACTCAAATAGGTTTCCACACTACATAATTTATTAACACACTAAACTTGCATTGGATTTATGGCTTTTGGAACCTTTACGTGAAGGAAATGACGATTTTTATTCTCGTTCAAAAAGCGGGGTGTTACAATATATTGGAGTCACTAAAATTAAAATGTAGGATAGAATTTTTGAGGTTTCTGTTAAGCGTAACATTTATAATGATTTAGAATCAACTAGAAATAGCCAAAGGATATACATTAATCACTATTTCTTCTGATAAAAAAAATAGTTGTTGTAGGAAAAAAATACTTTAATGGGTGTGGGTCGGGTTATGTTAAAAGAACCGATTATTTTTAATGGATCTAAGATATTTGAAATTAACATTGATTTATTTTAATTAATGTCACGGACCTCTAATAAAAGGCCACATCGAAAATAATTTTTGAAAATGCACCATTAAACAGTAAAGACATGGGTGAGCTGATTTTATGACGACGATAGCATGAATGAGCGGAACTTTTAACTGATGACATAGGAAACAATCCCATGTAGAGAAGACAAGGCTTTAAATAGTCTTCTAAAAGGTCATAACTTGATTGTATCATCTTCATGCTTCCCTCTTCTAAAGTATAAGAACCTATGTCATATGCAACTTCAAGCCACGTAGATGCTTCTCTTTTTTTTCGAGAAAGAATTCCAGCAATCATGATAATCAAAAGAGGCAACCCCTTGGACTTATTGGCAACTAGTGGTCCTACACCGCGTAGCTCCAAAGGACAGCTCTCTCCTTGAAATACTTTCTTCTGCAATAATTCCCAATTCTCTTCATCTCTTAGAAATGGAAGAAAATAAGGTTCGCGATACCAACCCCTATGGTGAGCTAGATCTGCAGTTCTAGTTGTTACCATTATTCTGCTTCCAGTTTCCGAAGAAAATCTAAATCATCCAATGCCTTGCCTTCCCATAAGTCATCCAATACGATGAGATACCTTTTTCCGAACAGATGCTTTCGCACCTCTTCATTAGGATCATCCACATTAACATAACTGTTGCCCGTAATTTGTTTTAGAATCTCAAGAAATAACTTTCTCACGCCATATATTTGTCCAACGGAGCACCACGCTAGAACATCAAAATGATCAATAATAGAACGACTATTGAATAGCTTTCTAGCCAAAGCTGTTTTCCCTATTCCGGCGATTCCGACAATTGAAATAACGTCCAAGTAATTTGACCATCCCCTCACTATTTTAATTATATTTTCTGCATGATCGTCAAACCCCACTAGTTCTTCGTCAACTGATGTATAACTAATTTCCGCGGGAGGCTCTGCAGAGGAAGGAATTCTCTCAACCTCCTCCATATCAGCTAGCTTGGCCCCTTTTACGATTGTTGGAAGTAAATCTACAAATATATCAGAACAGATAACTCTGTCATCTCCATTAAAGGTAGGAAAAATGTCGCTTTAGTAAATAATTAGGTTTCATATTAACACAATTAAGTCAATTTGCAATGTCACTTTAGAAACATATATAGGAAAGAGCCTCTAACTGATGATGGACTAATTTGAATTGCTAGCATTCATTAAAAGGGGCGTTAAATATCTGATGCAACCGTTATTGCTAGAGAATGTCTGTCTTAAACTCTAAGATTAAATGAATGTGCAATAGCTTACTGATCGAGTGCTCGTACACCGATAACTCTGTTATCCTCCATTTAACCGATACACCATCCAACCCATTGTTTGTGTTTTCTTAGACTTTCTTTTTTTTTTCCCATCCGGTGTCCGGTACCCGCATTGGAGTCCGACTAATCTGGATTCGCGCCGCGTAGGGCCCCAATCGGGGGGAAGCGCTCCCGAAGGATTTTTCTATACCTAGGGCTCAAACCCGAGACCTCTGATTAAGGGAGGAGCACCCCATCCGCTGTACCACACATCCTTTGGTGGTGTGTTTTCTTAGACTTAATTAATGCTAACAGCTTCAATATAAGTGTGGAAAGTTTTGTGTCTTAATATAAGCACATATATTATAAATAATAAGTCAAACAATCAATAATTTTGCAAAACATATATTTTAAGAAGCGTTTAATCTAGAATGGAAATCTCAAAACTAATTAGTTCAATTATTTCTGACGAAAAAATCCAGAAGTAAATTTGCTAGATCTAGTTAAAAATTCGATGGTCTGCAATGGAACTGATTTGTACGGATTATACTGTACTTCAAGTTGAGAAACTTTTTGTGAAGAAAAAATAAAATCATGATCACAGTCAAAGGCGGATCTAGGATTTTAAGCTTAAGGGTTTCCAATTAAAGCTACTTATGCAATCAACTCAATTTGGTTTTATATGTTACCGATTTGGTTTATCTGTCATTGCTTTGTAAACATGCTAAAACCAATAATGGGTAAGGTATTCATTATTGGTTAATCGGTTGATGATGCTTAACAGTTCGGGTTATCAATTTAACCGGTAAGAAAATGTCTTTGCAATTCGACTGATAACTCAATACCGATAAGACAATAGCATTTTTATGGTTCAGTTGAAACTGTATTAGTCATTAGTATAGACTGTATCTTATAACAAGACATAAAGATTGTGACAAATAATCAAATGATAAATTGCAAAAGATAAAAGTAAAAAGATAAACTATTAGATTTAGTTAAAACTTAAAATTCTATTTTTCGCTTAATTTACCATTTATGACTCATTACCTGAAATTCACAAAACACTCTAGATGAAAAGAAAGTCATGATCACTGTGTAGTAAAACAATACATGAAAATTGTGTCAAATAATCCAAAGGAAATAAAATAGAAAGCTAAAAAGAAATCACACCTTATAGGGGAAATAGATTAATAATTGCTGCAAAAGTTCTTTTAACTCTATGGTTTTCCTCTCACAGAAAATAAAAATTTGGAAAAGAAGTTTTGTGGACTTATGAATGAATAATGGTAGCACTTAGCAGAAAGATCAATTAGTAATTTACAAGGCTGACATTATAAAATTACATGTTGCACTACTTTATTGTGTTTGAATATTCACTTTTATACACTAAATATTAATTTTTAATTAGATCTAACCCAACCATGGCTGTGTTTGCATATTCACTTTAATACACTAAATAACCATGGTTAGTTATTAAATCAGTTAATCAACGTAAGATGAGTTGAGTTGATGTAGATAGTCCATTCTTGTAAATCACTTAATCAATTTATTGTTTTTCTTTTTTTAATTTAAATTAATTATTTAAAAATTATTTTTGGATAAAAATGACAAATGTCGGCATATTATTTGTCATTTTACACGTTAGCAGCGCATGTATTCCAAGCACATTATATATTTTTGCTGATTATGTAAAAAGTGTCAAAATGACACATCAAAATGCTAGTTGAAGTGCCAAAAATGAAAATCGTTTACTTTAGGTGCCAAGTAAAAGATCACTGAAATTTTAGACGTCTGTCGATGGGTCCTGCATTAAAATTCTGTATAAATCTGTTCTGTTATATATATCAATTATAGTGAATGTCTACCAAGATCTATTTGACGTCTATCAGGATTTGATGTATTTGTCTTTTAGTGTGAAACTAGGGGCAAATTCCCCCTATAAATGGCTTCCTTCATTGTAAATCATCCTCAAGAAAAGAAATAAGAATCACTCTCTCTATTCTCCCTACTCTTCTTCTTTATTCTTTCTTATTTTATAACAAGTTATCAGCATGAGACTCTACCGTCTCAAATTTGAAGGCTAAGACTAAGGTATTATTTTTTATTTCTTCTTTTTTCTATATGGCTTACAATCTTACGAAGTGTGAGTTCGTTGCCCTTCAAAGTTCGGGCAAGAACTATATTTCTTGTTGGATACTGAAATCCACCTAGATGCTATGGGTCTTGGAGACGCCATAAAGAATGAAAATACAGTATCTAGTCAAAATCGTGCTAAGGCTATGATTTTCTTGCGTCATCATCTTGACGAAGTTCTGAAAATTGATTACCTTACTACTAAGGATTCACTCGTATTGTGGACTAGCCTAAAAGAAAGGTTTGACCACTTAAAGATGGTCATCCTCTCGAAAGCATGATATGAGTGGATGCATCTAAGATTTCAAGACTACAAGTCTGTTTATGAATACAATTCTGTCATGTTCAGAATTTCTTCTCAATTGAAACTATGTGGAGAGACGGTCAATGATAATGATATGATGGAAAAGACGCTCTCCACTTTTCATGCCTCGAATGTGCTATTACAGCAGCAATATCGAGAAAAAGGTTTCAAGAAGTATACTGAACTGAGTTCTCATCTTCTCGTGGTTGAACAAAATAATGATTGTTGATGAAAAATTATGAGAACCGACCAACTGGATTTGCACCATTCCCTGAGGTGAATGATGTGCACGCTCATCATGCTAGGCGTGAAAAAGGTTGCGGCCCTGATCATGGACGTGGACGTGGTCGTGGTCGTGGTCGTGATGACCAATAAAGAAATCCTATTCCGGATGTTAATCATTCATTTAACAAAAGGAGAAAAGATGAGAAACGTGAAACAATTACTTGTTTTCGATGTGGTAGAAAAGGACATTATTCAAGTGATTGTCGTGCTCTCAAGCACTTGGTTGATCTTTATCAAGCATCATTAAAGAAGAAAGAGAGAAATTTTGAGGCTAACTTTCTCTCTGAAAATGATGTTGACATCACATGCTTAGATGTAGCAGACTTTTACGAGCACCCTGAAGGAAAGATTGATCACTTGATTGGTGCTGGTTCCGTAAACATGGAAAAATGAATGATTTTTAATTTTGTTTTATTTTTATTAAGAGTTAGTGAATAAAGAATCATGTAAAAGTAGTTGTTTGCATGAGTATTAGTTTTTGATTAGTATTAATTAGTTTAATTATCTTATTATTGTTTATTATTGAATTGAATTGAAATTTAATTTTGTCATTATTTATTGAAAAAAAAAATAACGATACTACTAATATCATTATTCGGTTTTGAAAGAAAAAAAAAGGGGTGAACTTAACCAAATAAGATAACGTTGAGATGAACATGTATGGAAATTTCTTAGGTAAACAATAAGCAGCATCCACTGTACTTGAAGCCACGCACTTTTAATAATTTTGCCTAGAGAAATAAGCTGTGTAAACAAATCCATAAATCAAAAGCCGATGGCTACATACCTTTTTTATTATATTGTTTTAATGTTCCATATTACTTAATTATTATTATTTTTTATCAAATATAATATAACAATATTATATTGTTATTGCATGTTCTAACTAAAAGAATATTGTTTGCACGTATGTTGTTTTTTCTTAATTATTGAATGCTAAGCTAAGCTAATCACGTACTAATTGTACATATTTTTTTAATTTACTTAGTAAAGTATGATTAACAATTTCTTATAAGCTTTCACTTTGTATAAAAATTTAATATATATTTTATTTAGTGTATGTCATTTTATTTGAAGATATGGATAATTTTCAAGAAGATATTTGTTTGATTGATTCTGGCACTACACATAAGATATTCAAAGACAAGAAATATTTCTCTCATCTAAATATGGACAAAATTAATGTTACTACAATTTCTGATAGTGCTAATTTGATTGAAGGCTTCGGAAAAGCCATTATAATCTTGCCCAAGGGAACTAAACTCATCATAAATAATGTTATGTTCTCTCCCAAGTTTCGGAGAAACTTGATGAGTTTTAAAGATATCCATGAAAATGGTTATCATATCAAGACATTTGATGAGATGAATCTTGAATATCTTGGTATCACCAAGAATGTCTCTGGGCAGACATGTGTTGTTGAAAAGTTCAATGCTTTATCTTCTGGCATGTATTGGATAAAGATTTGTGCAATTGAGGCACATTCTATAGTAAACCGAAAGTTTAGTGATTCCAATACTTTCGTACTTTGGCATGATCATCTGGGACATCCAGGATCGATAATGATGAGACGAATAATAGAAAATTCAAATGGGCATCCATCAAAGAACTTGAAGGTTCTTTCGAATGGTGAATTTTCATGTAATGCTTGTTATCAAGGCAAGCTGATTGTGAGACCATCACCAACAAAAGTTAGGATTGAGTCCCCCGCGTTCTTGGAACGCATACATGAGGACATTTGTGGATCAATTCACCCACCAAGTGGGTCGTTTAGATACTTCATGGTCCTAATAGATGCTTCTTCTGAATGTTCTCATGTGTGCCTTTTGTCATCTCGCAACTTGACATTTGCAAAATTGTTGGCACAAATAATACGATTACGGGCACAATTTTCTGATAATTAAATTATGTCTATTCGCCTTGATAATGCTGTAGAATTTTCATCTCAAGTATTTAATGACTATTGCTTATCGATTGGGATAAGAGTGGAACATCCTGTACCCCATGTTCACACTCAAAATGGCCTTGCTGAGTTATTAATTAAATGTCTGCAGTTGATAGCAAGACCATTACTAATGAAAACTATGTTGCCCACTTCTGTTTGGGGTCATACAATTTTGCATGATGCAACACTTGTTCGTCTTAGACCGATAAATTATCATAAATTTTCTCCATTGCAATTGGTTTTGGGTCAAGAGCCTAATATATCTCACTTGAGAAATTTTGAGTGTGGTGTATATGTGCCTATAGCACCACCAAACCGCACCAAGATGGGCCCCCAAAGAAGGTTCGAAATTTATGTTGGGTTGGAATCACCCTCTATTATTCGCTATCTTGAACCATTAACGGGAGATGTGTTCACTGCTCGATTTGCAGATTGTCGGTTTAATGAGATACTTTTTTCAAAATTAGGAGGAGAAGATAGTGATATCAAAGGAGAAATTTTGTGGAAAAATCCATCACTATCTCATCTTGATCCATGTGCGACTATTTGTGAGCAAGAAGTACAAAAGATTATTCATCTGCAGAAAATTATAAATCAAATGCCGGACGCATTTACTGATCTGAAAAGGATCACCAAATCACATATTCCTGCAGAGAATGTCCCAATTCGAATTGATGTCCCTAAAGGACCATTCACTAGTGTCATAGCTAATGAATCTAAAGCACGCTTGAAGCGTGGCAGACCAGTAGGTTCTAAGGATCGAAATCCTAGAAAAAATAAATGGTCACGATGACACTACGAAAGATCCACATATGAAAGTTCAAGATTTGAGCAATGTTAATATCCCTGAAGGAATCAATAAGCTTGAGACTCAAGAAAATGAGGAACTATCCATACATTCAAGTGATGTTGAAACTAATTTGAATTGATTTGAAATAGTAGTGGATTATATCTTTGCATATAATGTTGCAACGAAAATCATGCAAGACAGTAAGGATCTTGAACCTCGATCTATCACAGAATGTCGACAAATAAATTACTGACCAAAATGGCAAGAAGCAATTTAATCTGAATTGAATTCACTTGCCAAACGTGAAGTTTTTGGACCTATAACTCAAACACCTAATGGTGTTAAGCCTGTTGGCTATAAATGGGTCTTTGTACGAAATAGAAATGAGAAAGATGAAATACAAAGGTATAAAGCACACCTTATTGCACAAGGATTTCCACAACAGCCTGGTGTCGATTATGATGAGACATATTTACCAGTTATGGACGCAATAACATTGCATTATCTTATTAGTTTCACTGTCCATGAGAGACTTGAATGCATTTGATGGATGTGGTAACAACCTATCTATATGATCACTTGATAATGAGATATACATAAAAATTTTCGAAGCATTTAAAATGCCAAAAGCATATAGTTCAAAGCCTCGGTAAATGTATTCCATTAGATTGCAAAGATCATTGTATGATTTGAAGCAATCTGGATGCATGTGGTATAACCGTCTTAGTGAATATTTATCTAAAGAAGGTTATACGAATGATAAAATTTTTCCATGTGTTTTCATAAAGAAAACAACGTCGGAGTTTGTTATACTTGCTGTCTATGTCGATGACATAAACCTTATTGGAACGCCAATAGATCTTCAAAAGACAATTGATTACCTAAAGAAAAAATTTGAGATGAAAGATTTCGGAAAGACAAAGTTATGCCTTGGTTTGCAAATTGAGCATTTGACAAACAACATCTTTGTTCATCAATCTGCCTACACAGAAAAGGTGTTGAAACAATTCTATATGGATGGAGCACATCCATTAAGTACTCTGATGGTTGTTTGATCACTTAATGTGAATAGGGATCCATTCCGACCTCAAGAAAAGAATGAGGAACTCCTTGGTCCTGAAATACCATATCTTAGTGCAATTTGTGCACTAATGTATCTTGCAAATACTACAAGGCCTGATATTGCCTTTTCAGTAAATTTGCTAACAAGGTATAGTTCTACTCTTACTAGGAGACATTGGAATAGGATCAAACACATATTACGGTATCTAAAGGGAACTACTGATATGAGCTTATTTTATTCTAAAGATTACAGTTTCGATCTTGTTGGTTATACTGATGCTGGGTACTTATCCAACCCACATAAAGCTCGATCTCAAACAGGCTATGTATTCATATGTGGAGGTACTGCCATATCTTGGAGATCAACAAAGCAGTCTATCGTAGCCACTTCATCGAATCACGCTGAGATATAGCTATTCATGAAGCAAGCCGAGACTGTGTGTGTTTGAGGTCCATAATACATCTCATTCGAGAAAAATATGGCTTGAAATGTGACAAAGTACCCACGATTTTATTTGAAGATAATGCAGCATGCATAACACAACTTAAAGGAGGATTCATAAAAGGAGATAGAACGAAGCACATTTCGCCAAAGCTCTTCTATACACATTAGCTCCAAAAGAATGGTGATATTGACGTACAACAGATTTGTTCAAGTGACAATGTGGATGATTTATTCACCAAGTCTCTTCCAACTGCAATTTTTAAGAAGATGGTGCACAAGATCGGAATGCAAAGGTTCAAGGAAGTTCTTATTAGGGAGGGCTAATGCGCGTTGTACTCTTTTTCCCTTACGAACTTTTGTCCCACTGAGTTTTCCTTGTAAGATTTTTAATGAGGTAGCCTATATGCATATTGTTAGTCATTCAAGGGGGAGTGTTATGATATATATCAATTATAGTGAATATCTATCAAGATCTATTTGATGTCTATCAGGATTTGATGTATTTGTCTTTTAGTGTGAAACTAGGGGCAAATTCCCCTTATAAATAGAAGGGCTTCCTTCATTGTAAATCATCCTCAAGAGAAGAAATAAAAATCACTCTCTATATTTTCTCTACTCTTCTTCTTTATTCTTTATTGTTTTATAACAACATGTTCTCAGTTATAATCTTCTATTTTTTATCCCGGAAAGAAAATCACTATTCACAAAGGATAAAATGTAATCTAAATTCTTAATTGTGAGAGACTTTAACTTTTATTTATACATAGCAAATGCTGCTTAATAATGAATAAATAATATTTTCATGAGCACCTTAACTTAAAATGCAAGGCAGAAATTATTTTAAAATGTTTTGAATATGAGAATGCAATGGAGAGGTGCAGAAGCATCATAATTAAAGAGTGTTAAAATTTTTATTGGTATTAGTCAATTGTCATTGGATCTAATGTTACTATAGATTTTAGAGGCATTTACGAAGAGTTATAAAATATAATTGTCACTAATAATTACCTCTAAAAAATACAGTATAATTTAGCAGCAATTAAGTTTTTTTTCATAATTAATTGTCGCCAACGATCTTTTTTGGTGTAGTGAATCTACATCATAAGATTTATCGATTCTGAAATATGAGTTACGAAATTGAAATATAATTAGTTTCTGATGACATTGAGGCCAGCGACGGATCTACAAGAGGTTCACGGGTGGCATGGCACCCGTAAACTTCGATCGAATAATTATGTGTGTGTATATATATATATATATATTGAATAAAATCGGTATATTATTTAAGTGTCACCTGGTGCAGCAGTTGAGAAAGTAGTGTCAGTGGCAAACGCGCTGAAATTTGATGTAGTATACCAGAGTTCAAGTCCAGACGCCAGCAGTATTTTGTTACTTTTTGTTCGTTATTCTATTTTCTATAAGTTTTTTCCCTTTTGACTTAATGTTTGTTTGACTCCTTTTTTGGGTAAGCTTTGTTTAAGAATTTTTAACTTAAGTGTGGAACATAATTGAAGATTCTTTCTTCCTTCAAATTTATAGTTAACCTCTCCTCGTAAATCATAATAATGATGCTTGACTTGATGTTATAATTTCTTAACAATAGAATTGGAAATATCCATTGAATGTTGGCAACTATTTTGTACTTTCACGTTGACTGATAAGTTGAATTTAACTCTTGTTTACACAATTTATAGTAATAACAACAACAATGACAACAAACCCAGTGTATTCTCATATAGTGGGGTCTGAGGAGGGTAAAATGTATGTAGTCCATACATTACCTTCGGAGAAGTAGAAAGATTGCTTTCGATAGTATTTATAATAATAATCATATTTGTATTATTTGATCTATTTGTCTATACAAATTGAAAAGAAAAATAATCAAATCGAAACTCAAAGTCCATAAAATCGATAAAATATTTGTCTTATTTGGAGCAGTGTAAATAGCAAAACGTAAAGCAAAAAATTAACTGATTTCCAGCTGAATTCGTAAAAATTAGGTTCTTCGATAATGTTTCAATGAAATTTTCCTTCAAAAATATCTTACTAACAAGCCAAATTTCAGTGGGACGCCCATAAAAATTATCCTTTTTGAGTATTAGCTTTAACGTTAAAAGTGACATGGCATCTACAACCTCAAAATCCTAGATCCGCCTCTGATTGAGGCTGACTATTCCTCCTTTCATTTTATATGACCCTTATATGAAAAAGAGATGTTTCAAGTTATTTGTCATTTTTTTCACAATATTTTGTACTTCTTTCTCATATCAGTCTCGAGTCGGGGTCTATCGGAACAGCCTTTACATCGTCTTTGAGGTAGTGATATGGACTGCATATATTCTATCCTCTCAAGCCCCAGGCCACAACGTGAGAATATACTGGGTATGTCGTTGCTTTTCTTCATCCTCTTTCTCATACTATGCTTAGACTTAAATAACTACATAAAGTAGTTAAATTTAGAGTTCTAGACCATCATTAATAAGATTACTTTATAAATATATTCCTAATTAAAGTTTTTAAGGATTTCAACAGGACAACTAATATGAAACCAGGGAAGTAATGTATCTCAACAAATTAGTTAAAGAGAAATAAGGCGTAAAAATAGTTGTATTTATTAAGTGCCTTTGACGAGATATATAATTTGTTAAAATATGTAATAAGTTTTTGTATATTACTCATTAAAATTACTTGATCTTTAGTATTTCTCATCCACGAGTCAGCGCATCTGAAGTTAAGTCCAAAAAAACATGTGATGCTAAATAACCATATTAAAAATTAAAAGAAAAAAAATAATCAAACAGATAACATATTTTATAACAACTAGTCAAGGGTACGTGCTTTGCACGTGAGTCTCGTGTTGATAAATAAAATTATATATAAAGAAATAAAATTATTTAAAAACAGCAATAATGTTATATCTATTTAAAAGATATAATTTGACACTGTAAGTATTTCATCTTAGTCAATAAAATTATATATATATATACACTGAAAAATTTAATGAATTAAAAATTTCTGCTCACCAAAGAAAAAGATGTACAGAAAAATTAAGCTACAGAGGAACGTTTGTCGTACCTATACGTCATATTAAATTTAAATAAAAATATTATTAGTACTCTACAATCCATTTTAGGGCTGAGACTAATATTCATGATAGAAAATATAACAGAAAGGGAGAAAAAGGTCGAAAAATTAAGAGAGTGCAAATAACAAAACACTCTGTAAGAATATACTATTATCTTTCGATCTTGTCCAACATCACTTTTCTACCTTGCTACAACTAATGGTCGTACATGGACAAATGTTTTATGCTCTTCAATTACTCAAAATCAATATTATATATGTCTTTAATAGAAGAACGTACATAATTAAATGTAAATATTTACCTGATACACTTATGACAACATCATGATACATATTGAAAGTGTTAACCTCAATTACTTTGTGACTAATAACTTAAGCCACATATGATCGACCAAAAAATTATTGAGAGAATAATTTTCTTCTAAATAATAAATGTAGATATCGATAGATCATCTAATTTTTGAAAATAATATATTGTATGTTAATTTAAATTGGTAGAAGTTATAGCTCAATTATCCGTATTCTTTTGAAGCTTTGAATTTGAATTGAAATTTTTATCCTTAATGCATTCTTTCGGGCGAGGTCACAACCTATCAAACATAAATTATAATAAAATCTCAAAAATTAAGGATAGAATCTCAAAATACCACAAATTACACATAAAAATCACATAGTTAGGCCACTAAAACAACATTTAAAAGCAACGAACAACCTAATAGAAGAAATTTAAAGTGCAATGAAAAAATAAATTTAATAGAAAAGCAAAGAGACGACTACTTGGATGCTAACTTTAAAAAAGAAAATTTACTTAATTTTTTTTCTATTTTAAGTAAAATTCTTGCCAAAATAACCTACCTATTTTTGTCAAATTATTATTGAAAAGAGTCTTACAAATTCGGTGAAGAAGTTACTACTACAGTAGTATTTGGTTAGTATTTGTATTTGGTTGCGTAAAAGCCTTTTTTTTTTTTTGTGAAAGATTAATACATAGCTCTTCAAATGTAAATTAATCACTGAAAATTAATAGTAATTTTTATTATGTTTAAATAAGGAAAGATTTAATAACCAATTTTAGTAAGACACCTAAAATATTATAAAATAATTAAATAATAATCTAGTAAAATTGTAAATGAGAGCTTTATCTATTGCGGAGTCTTTTAATGAAGGTTAAAAAGTTCAAATCACTTTTCTAACAGTTTTTACACTTTTAATATATTATAAATATAGATTATAGATATAGATATAGATATAGACTATAAATATAAATTATAGATATGAATTAAACAATATATTATGTTAGGGTCACAACGCTATCATTCTTAAGTACAAGAAAGGCCATATTAACAATTAATAGATGACACAATATTATAGTCATGGCTTATCCAAAATTTAAATATTGTGTATCACATGAATAAATAATTTTACGAATCAACGGCTTATAAATTTTGTCAGTAAATTTTATTTAGAAATTTAAATTGTGGTCTATTCGATTGAGTATATTATAAGTGTTTTTATTAGACTTTTTGATTTATATTTTAAAAAATTATTTATTATGTAGATAAGTTACTCACTTAAAATATGTAACTTTTTTTTAATTATATGCATCATTAGTGTCGGTTAAGCCGTAAAATCTCACACCTATTCTATTTGATCTTGATATGTATAATTAAAAGATGTGATATTATTTATGTACTTGTACATAATATGCATTTGAAAATACACTCAAATGCTTTTTCAAAACATGATATATTTAATATGAGCAGTTTATCATATATTCATATGCTTAATTTGAACAAGTTATAACTCAATTATCTAAATTAAAATTTACTATAATTAAAAGTTGGAATATTATTAATAGGATAAAATTAATAGGTCAGCATAGACAAGTGGGAATTGATCCTTAATCTTTTTCTGAATAAATAATTTAACATCCCTAATCTTCTGAATAAATAATTTAACATCCCTAATCTTCTAGGCAAATAGTTTAATTTGGATTCCTAAATTAAAATATCTCTAACAATTATTATACCTCATCTTCTCTTGAAGTTTTACATTTTCTCTACACTGAAAATATAGATGTAAAAGAAACTTTGGAGCAATTATTAACCATTCTATTTCCTCTATAAGGTTAAATTCCTTTTTTAGCTTTCTATTTTTATCTTTTGCAATTTTTAACTAGATCTAGCAAATTTACTTTGGGAATTTTTCCCCTCATAAATAATTGAACTAAATAGTTTGGAGATTTTCATGCTAGATTAAAGGCTTCTTGAAATATATGTTCTGCTAAATTATTGATTGTTTGACTGGATAAGCATCTAGTTAACCTGAACTATCATCAAATTTGTTACGATACACTCCAATTTCATGGGTTCTATTATCTCCGAATTAAATTTTAGCGTATTTTTGTCTACCTTTTTAGCTAACGTGGCATATAACAGTCATTCACGTGCCTCAGGAGTTTAGCTCCACGCATGGTGCCACATCAGCACAAAAGGGCGACAAAAATACGCTAAAATTGAGTTCAAGGATAATGGGACTCCCGTAAAATTAGAATGTGTCGTAGCAGCTTTGGCCATGTTCGAGGGTACTGGATGCTTATCTCATTGTTTGATTTATTATTTATGATATATGTAATATTAAGACATAAAACTTTCCACTCTTATATGGAAACGTAGCACTAATCAAGTCTAAGAAAACACAAAAAAATAGAACATCCACTGCTTATCGGGTGGATCATTGGATGGTTATGCTGAACGGTTCAACTTATCAGATATCAACTTTTAAATGTACTTCCAGCCAGCCAATAAGATATCAGTTGATTCAATATCGTATTAGCAATTATCGGGCGATTAGCAATTAAAAATTTATTATATTCAGGGGTAACTATACAAATATGATAATTATTAATGACTTACGGTTTATACCCGATAAGAAAATGAATAATCCTCCTCTGCACCGATAAATCATTAACTACAAAAATTAGTCAGTTCACCAATCGCTATAATCATTATGTTCTTGTTTCCTTCCTTTAATGGAGATAACAAAGTTATCTGTTCTGATATATTTGTAGATTTCACTTCCAACAATCATAAAAGGGACCAAGCTAGCTGATATGGAGGATGTTGAGAGAATTCCTCCCACGGAACTTAGTTATCCATCAGTTGACGAAGAACTAGTGGGGTTTGACGATCATGCAGAAAATATAATCGAAAAATTGTGGGGAAGGGGAAGCGTCTCGGACGTTATTTCAATTGTCGGAATGGCCGGAATAGGGAAAACAGCTTTGGCTAAAAAGATATACCAATAGTCGTTCTATTAGGGAACATTTTGATGTTCAAGCGTGGTGCTCCGTTGGACAAGTATATAATGTGAGAAAGTTATCTCTTGAGATTCTAAAACAAACCGGGGGCGATAGGTTTGTTAATGTGGATGATCCTGATGACATGGTGCGGAAGCATCTTTTTGGAAAAAGGTATCTCATAGTATTGGATGACCTGTGGGAAAGCAACGCATGGGATGATTTACATTCATGTTTCCCTTCTTGGGAAACTGGAAGCAGAATAATGGTAAAAACTAGAAATGTAGAGCTAACTCGGTATATGAGTTGGCGTAGTGATCCTTATTTGCTTCCATTTCTAAGAGATGAAGAGAGTTGGGAATTATTGCAGAAGAAAGTATTTCAAGGAGAGAGCTGTCCTTTGGAGCTACGCAGTGTAGGAACACTAGTTGCCAAAAAATGCAAGGGGTTGCCTTATTTGATAATCATGATTGCTGGAATTCTTTCTCGAAAAAAAAGAGACGCATCTACGTGGCTTGAAGTTGCATATGACATAGGTTCTCATACTTTAGAAGAGGGAAGCATGAAGATGATACAATCAAGTTATGACCTTTTACCTGACTATTTAAAGCCTTGTCTTCTCTACATGGGACTGTTTTCTAAAGACTATGAAATTCGAGTGTCTGATCTGCTCAAGTGGTGGATAGCTGAGGAGTTTGTGCCGAACATTGGCACGTTGGAGCTAGAAGAAACATCAATGAGTTGCTTGAGCGATCTTGTTAGCAGAAACTTGGTAGTTGTTTCTAAAACCAGAGTGAATGGTGAAATGAAATGCTGCATAATTCTTGATCAAGTGCGTGAATTTTGCTTGACAAAAATAAAAGAAGAAAAGTTCATGCAACACGTAGGAAAAAGGCTATGTATGTACATACATGACGGTATGACAAGTGATTTCAAGGAACGAGAGTCTTTTGGAATAAGTCAAGCCTCCCTTGAGTTCATTGCTCATCCAAAATTCAGCATATCAGACAATAAGAATCTTTTCCCTTTGCTTAACAACTTGAGACTTATTCGGGTGTTACATTTATTGGATTTCTACTTGGATGATTCTTGGGCTGCTGCATTTCAATTGCTGACTCACTTAAGGTACCTTGCGATTTTTGTTAAAGTATTTCATATCAAATGGGTGTCACACCTTGTTCATTTACAAACTTTGGGGGTTCGTTCATCTTATATAATGATATCGCCTGCTATTTGGAAACTGGAAAAGTTGAGGCATGTGGACATAAACGAATTTCCCATTAGATGGGAAGATGGTGAGCGAGTGAAGTTCGAAGAATCTACAGATATTGTGTTACATAACTTGAAAACTCTTGGCACGTGCTCCATGTCTCTGGCTGACATGACTCCGAAGTTCTGGAATAAGTTTCCAAATCTCGAACAACTTAGGCTCCATATTGATGAATTTGGTGATGTTCCTTATTATTCAGGCTCTAGATTAATGACTTTGGAGATGTTTCCCACACGTCTTAGGAAGTTGTCCCTCAGTGAAACTTTCCTGACGGATGAAATAGTTTCAAGTATTGCAAAGCTGCAACACCTTGAGACTCTTAAATTATCTGAGATATACTTTACGGGAGAAAAGCATTGGGATCTCAGTGATAATACGTTCGAGGAACTCAAGTTTTTGAAACTACATCGTGTGTTTATGATCCATTGGTATTGCTCAGACGAATCATTTCCTTCGCTTAAATATCTAGTTATAAAAATTTGTTCCAAGCTTGAAGAGATCCCACTCAGCTTTGTCGAGGTTCCAACATTGCAATTGATAACAATTATCGACTGTAGTAACTCCGTTGGTGATTCAGCTTTGAAGATTGAAAAAGAAATGGAAGAGTACGGCTGCGAGCTCCAAGTTCATATCTTGAAGAATGACTAAAGATGAAGGTAAGTGATTTCATCATTATGATGCTGTGCATGTATATTGCATCGACGTACTTTAGAAATAATTTAACCACATGTCATTTTTTCATATCACTTCATGGCTTTTGATTTCTCTCTACTTGCTTTCGTTCTCATTAGCTTTTGCAGTGTACTTCATTTTCCTGACATTCTTCGTCCTTTTCAGTTTTAACTTCTCATCTTTATATAGCATCCACCTAGACGTGAATTTCGAGCAGAAGTATTCATTGTACTTGTGACCATCTGATCAGTGGAGACATCAGGAGTACTAATACTGTAGAGAATAGCAGAAGAAAGGTGTAGTTGGAGAGACCTTCTACTAGCCCAAGATCGTTAATTAGGATTGGAAGATTCAACTAAGAAGAAGAAGCTATAAGGGTGAAGGAAGATAATTAAAGAGAGAACTTGGATTTGGAAGAAGACTACTTGAATATACTTTGTATTGGATTTGTTCTTGGATTGTTACAAATGTACAAGACCCATCCCTATTTATACTAGTCTTTTGATGGTTGTAGAAATTCTTCTAGATACATGTATAAGAATAATCTAGCAATCTTTATCCACTACAATATTCTAGAATATCTAGATTATTTCTTCAAGATAATTATCTAAATATCTATACTAGGACATTCTAGATAGATCTATACTTTTTCAAAAAAAACATTTTTAGCTTTTTCCACACTCTCCCTTAAAGTGATTTTTTGAAAATTACACCAAGTTTTTCACTGAAAAACTCAAACGAAGCTTTAGGAAGTGACTTGGTGAAGATATTAGCAATATTCTCTTGACTTCGTACTTCCAAAGTATTTATAGTTCCATCAAGAACTTTTTCCCGGATGAAGTGATGTTCTACCTCTATGTGCTTAGTTCTTGCATGAAATGTTGGTTGTTTGCGAGCTTGATGGCACTTTGATTGTCTCCAAAAACTGCAGTTGGCTTTGATATAGATAGTTGCAAATCTTCAACAAGTCTGTGGAGCCATACACATTCTTGAGCAATAAGAGTTGTTGCTTTATATTCTACCTCCGTGGTTGATAAAGAAATAGAGTCTTGCTTTTTATTACACCAAGAAATACCTGTTCCACCACAGAGAAAAATATAGCCCGATATAGATCTTCGGTCATCCATATCGCCACCAAAATCAGCGTCAGTATAACCCACTATTATCAAATCATTCTTCTTTTTAAAGAATAGGCCAATATCTAATATTGAGTTAATATATTTCAGTATCCTCTTTATAGCTTCCAAGTGTGGCTTTCTTGGACATTGCATAAATTTGTTGACATATCCAACAGAAAAAGCAATATCCGCCTTGTAATAGTCAAATACAGAAGACTTCCAACTAGAGCTCGAAAGGGCCTTGGATCTGTAAGAAGTGAGCCTTCTTCACGCCTTAACCTCCTACTCATTTAGAGAGGAGTAGAACATTTCTTTCTTTGTTTCATTCCAAACCTGTCAACAAGATTCTTGGCATATCCTTCTTGAATAACAAAGATTCCTTTACTAGTGTTTGTCACCTCTAATCCAAGAAAATGATGCAGCTCACCCAGTTTCTTGATTTTAAATCTTATGGCCAGCTCTTCTTGAAGCCTTACAACTCCATCACCATTGTTTCCTGTTATTATCATGTCATCCACGTAAAAGAGAACAACTACATGCAAGTTTTCTTGCTTCTTAACAAACCGGCTAAGATTTGAATGTGATGCAACATAGCCATATAAATTTAAATATTGAGAAATTTTTCCATACCATGCTCGTAGAGCCTGCTTAAGTCCATAAAGTGTTTTGTTAAGATTGCATACATAATTAGGATGTAAGTTAGAGACAGACCCGGGAGGTTGCTCCATATAGATATCTTTGTCAAGTTCTCCGTACAACAAGGCATTTTTTTACGTCAAGCTGCTAGAATTTCTAACCATGTAAGGCTGCCATGAATAGTATAACTCAAACTGAGATCATCTTAGCCACTGGACTGAAGGTTTCTTTGTAGTCTTCACCATACTTTTGAGAAAAGCCTCGAGCAACCAACCCTGCTTTATATCTGTCTATGCTGCCATTTGCTTTTCTTTTAATTTTTTACACCCATTTGCAAGACATAGGTTGCACATCTTTTGGCTTTGGAACTAGGTTCCAAGTTTGGTTTTCTAATAGAGCCTCCATTTCATCATCCATAGCACGCTTTCATTCTTTGACTCCTTTAGCTTCTTCAAAGGATGAAGGCTCTTCATCATCAATTGGCCCTGCAAAAAAACAAGAATACGTACTAACAAGGTTTTCATCTCTGAAATGGGCTGGATTAACAATAGTTCTACTTGGTCTTTGTAAACCAAGTAAATCATCTTCTTGTTGAGTTTCACGTTGTTGAGACTCCGAGCTTCCCCTTTCTCTTAGCTACTCCACAATTTGATTCTCTGGAGAAACACTTGTGATGGGTAAGTTTGAAAGTCTGGGGTTCAATGATTTAGAACCTTCTCCTTCCACTGCAACTCCATAGTACAAGGAAATTTCATCAAATACAACATCTTGGGAAATAATGAAACAATGAGTTTCTGGGTCCATACACTTCCAACCTTTTTTCCTTTTATCATATCCAACAAATATGCATTTTCTTGCCTTAGGTTCAAATTTTCTCCGTTAAGAATCCAAAATATGAACATAACACAGAGTTAAAAACTCTAAGGTGTTTAATGCCAGTTTTTTTCTCCAAACATCAGTTCGTAAGGTGACTTCATGTTGTTTGGAGAAAGTGGCATCCTGTTGGTCACATACGCTGTACATTTCATACCTTCAGCCCATAGGGATCTAGTTAGTATTTTGGCATGAATCCAACTCTTACATGTCTCTGTCAAGTGATTTTTCTTTCAGCCACTCCATTTTGTTGTGGTGTATCAGCACAAGTAAGTTCTCTTTTAATGCCATGTTGACAGCAAAAAAAGAGGAATCTTCAGAAGTGAACTCACCACCGTTATCTGTTCGCAACCACCTTATCCTTGAACCAAATCGCCTTCCAAAATTTCCTTGAACTTCTGAAACTTATTGAATACTGCTGACTTGTGCTTCAAAAAATAAATCCATGTGAATCTAGTAAAATCATCAACAAAAAGCAGCATATAAGAGTAGCCAGAGAACGAAGGAGTTTTTGTTGGGCCCATCAAATCACTATGAATTAGTTCTATAGGAGCTATGCTTCTTGTCAAGGATCTGTCAAATGGAAGACGATGTGCCTTTCCATATTGACATCCTTTACAAATCTCTCCTCCACTAAAGTTTCTTAATTTAGGTAATCCTTTTACTAGATTTAGTTTTACCATGGCTTTTAATTTGGCTATGTTAATATGCCCAAGTCTAGCATGCCATAGATGTGCGGTGTCATTACTACTCTCTTCTCAATATATGAGTTAGAGGAAGATAAGACATATAAATCATTAGCTCTCTTAACGATATGAATGATATCTGCCTTGAGTTCTTTGATATTTCGAAGGAACTTCACGTTATGTGGGGGCAAATAGGAGATAACTTTCCACATCTACGGCATTTGCAACTGAAAATAGATTTTTCTTCATCCCTGGAACATGAAACACACTGCTAAGAGTGATTGAGTCTTCCTACTTCTCATTGATGATGATTGTGCCTTCCTTCTCCACGTTATGAACTGTATTATTTGCTGTTACGATGACATCTCGACTATTGCATTCCCGAAAGTTGGATAATTTAGATTTATCTCTTCTGACATGATGCCCACATCCTGAATCTATGATCCAGTCTACTTCAAAACTGATAGAAGTCATGGCGTCAATTGCTTGACTCTCAACCATGAAGCACTTTCCCCAGTCTTCTTCTTCTTCAACAGCTTTCTTGGTTTGAGTCATATTACTCTACTTGGCTCGATAATATATTTTTATGTGTCCTATTTTGGCACACCGATAGCCTTTGAGAGTCTCATAGTTATTTGTAGACTCTCCCTCTTTTCTTGGTGAGCTTGAACCACCTGTGGATCGAGAGTGCAGTATATCTCTTGCTGTTTTTCCTTTAAAGTTCCTCTTGCCAGCTACAAGAGCATTTCCTTCTCCTTCTTTGATTGATACCTGATAGCGCCCAAGTGCACACGTAAGTGTACATGGTCATATCAAGTAGTAAAGTAGCGTTCAAGAAGTCAAGTATCGATCCCACAGAGACTTGATTAAGCAACTATTAGATTTTAGTTTACATTTTAGATTCAATTGATGCGAGAGTAACCAAAAAGAATGTCTAGATTGTGTAACTTAAAGTAAACAAATCATAAAGTAAAGATCTTGAGATAATCAACGAGAGAAAATCCAGGGTTAAAGCACCATGAACAATCATATTATGTTATTGAATTTCATTCGTTAACCTGCTTATCTTGGTTGTTGCTTCGTAGGGTTAATTACATGATTATGGTTTCCCAACCACTAATCCTTTACCTAAGTTAAACATTACAACTACATTGTTGAGCGGGGATATAGTAGTTCACTTAAGTTCTTTACAAATATCATCCTACATATGAATCAAGTAAGGCATCTAAGTACATCCCTGTCCTAGACATTAATTCAAATTCTTATTTTATAAAGAAACAAGAATCAAACTTTGCTTATTCTCATGTTCTATCTCCCTATTCCCTCTCCGGAGTTCACAAAGTTGACAATGGATGTATTCTAAAGGTCGTGAATCCTTAAAATAGTTATAACAAGAATAAAAAAACAACCAATAGCAATAAGTAATGCAAACGAACTTAATTCAAAATAATAATACTCATATTCTTGGCTTCAACCCTAAAAGGAAGGCGATTAGCCACTCATAGTCATAATTGCAATCACTATATTGTAATTAATGACTAAAAATATGTATGAACTAAATAAAAATAATAAAAACCTAATTATGAAGTTGTATCAGCCTCTTTATCTCTAAAATATGTCCAAAGATATGTAAAAACGTGATACAACATGTATATATAGCATAAAGGTAAGCCAAGTCCCAATAGAAGTCGAATTAACGTGAAACGTATAGGTGTGGAGTGGAGTGTGCGCCGTACCTTCTATTCCTATAGAATGGTGCATGTGTCGCACTGTCTATCCCATAGGAATAGAGCATGTGACGCATGCTAATTGCATGGTACCTCTGGAAGTTGTCCTCCGAATTTTGGTTAAGTGTTGGTCCTTCCTCCTTCTATACCTTGTCTTGTGGTGTCTTTACAATGATTTTCAAGCCTTATTATCATCCATATCTCATCATATTAAGCTCAAAAATTATCCTACAAGAAAACACCAAACGAATTAGAAATACAAACACATAACATCCATCACAATGAATCAAGAACAAGAGCTTAGACTAGGTTGATTTCCATGATCTTTCACTTGAAGTTTCAACTCTTTCCTTGACTCATTTGAACTTTGTACACTCATAAAAACTTGTTCCACATATAATAACACATTTAAAACCATAAGGAAAACATATAACACCATAGAATCCAACAAGATATACTAGACAAGATACTAGCTCAAGCTAGAAAGACTAGTTTTCTCTATTGAACTCTAATTGACTCTTTTAAGTACCAACTCACTTGGAAATCACTTTAAACCTTATAAACAAATGTTTTAAAACTTTGATACATATTTATATCATTATCAAACCATATATCATTATCAGACCATATATCATAGAATCATCCTTAAAACAAGGCTAAAACGACTAGAATAATGACGCTAGAATGCACAAATACACCCAACATCACCACCCCACACTTGAAGCCTTGTTCGTTCTCGAACAACTCTTAAATATTATCATCATCAAATAAGGAGACTCTACACTTCTACTAAATGCAAGAAACTTAAACTAGCACTACCATGACTACATAGACTGCAAGTTACTACACAAAGCATGTTATTTACACAATTGAAAGCTCATGAACACTACAAAACATCCTAGCCTCAAGAATTGACTCACCTAGTGGAAAACGTATGCTTATCATTCAATCAAGGACATCATATAAATCACCCATATTCACCAAACATGTGTCCCTTATAAAAAGAGAGTTACCCATAATCACTCACAATCATGCAATTTATCTCAATGGGTACAAAAATCAAATTACGCTCACTCTCACAAAGAATTCACAAGTTACACACAATGAACCATAGGCTTGACCTGAGTGTAGTGCTCCACTAATATTTGAATGCAAATCTTAGGATCGATTAGAATTTTTTTGGGTTGTAGTGTAGGCTAAGGGACGGGTAGGAACTATTCGAAAATAGTGACTAACCTCTCTAAGAACTTTAATACACTACATTATTCATTTAAAACCACTCACCAATAACCAAATTACACTTTTTTATTCACCCATATATTTTGTTTTTGCCCCATCTCTTTTAAGTATTTTCTCAAATACTTGGTGGAGGCATAGTTTATTCCTTCAAGATTCAATTTTTCTTATTCTTTAAAATCATGGGAATATTTTTAACATCATTTATATCACACACATCCACCACAAATCAATTATATACACCAATAACTATTACCTTGGGGTATCAATTTCACCTTTTTCTTCTTCAATTTCTCAAACTCCTTTTTCAATTAATTTTTCATTAAAGCACTTAGGAGCTTTTTGGATCAAATCATGGTCTGCCAAAGAAAGGATTAGGCTACAAATAAGGCTACCAAAGAAAAAGTTAAAGGCTCAATGGGGTTAACTAGGATTAAGCACAAAGGTAGGACAAATAGAAGGTATAAAACAAGGCTATCAAAGAAATGCTTATATCATCTCCTAAATCCACTCTTTATTTCGGTTCACACACACACCGGACAAGTTCTAGACATCACATGCAACAAGAAATTTACAAAAACCTCACACGCACATAGCACATGCTCAATTCAATAGGATCATTATAGACCCCTAACCAAACAATAGCATAAATTCAAAATTAAGCCAACAAGAACAAGAGTCACAAACATGAGCCTAAGAGTCTCAAAAATAGCAATTCACTCATTCAACGTGCTTTTACAAATAAACTCACTTGCACCATGTAATCAAAAATAGCACCAACAAGAATATCTCCCAAAATAAAAAAAAATTGAGCCAAAATTTGAGAATTTTCCCACCCCACACTTAAAAATTTACTTTGTCCCCAAAGTGAATTTAACTCCCCGAGGCCTCTAGGCCTAGATAGTAGCATCTTTTTGTATCAAGGAAATCCATAAGACCCCACACTCAATTTTTTCCATGCTCCTTAGCTCAAGTTTATGGTACTCAGACTTCCCATTAACCTGTGACTCAATCAAAAACAAAAACCACGTGAAATAAAAAATAAAGACTGAAAAAAAAATATACCTTAGCTTGGGTTGCCTCCCAACAAGCGCCTAATTTAGTATCGTGGCACGACCCTACTATGGCTCAACCATATTTCTTCATTCTTTTACTCCCCTTTGGGAGACATTTTTTCATTCGTTTCTGACCTCTTGAGTTTGCACTCTCAAGGTCAACATCTCTCTCAACTTCAACCTTTATTATGTTGGAAAGCAGTAGTTTCGGCTTAGGCCGCTCAATCAGGTAATCCGAAGAGGTATTTGGTGGACAAACCACCCCACACTCATTTCCTTCAATAACATTAATTATGCATAAATTTATATATTGGGACTTCTCTATGGGTTCTTTGTAAACATCAAATACCACCTCTTCATTATCTACCCTCATTTTGAGTGTGCCTTCTCTAACAACATTTAAGGCCCTCCAGTTGCTAAGAATGGATGCCCTAAGATGATTGGTACCTATTTTTTTTCCACAAAATCAAGAACAAAAATATCAACAGGAATCACAAATTTACCAACCTTTATGAGTACGTCCACGGGTATAAATTTAGGCTCTCTCAAGCCCAATGTTTTAATCAATGAAAGAGGCATCAAATTTATGCTTGAACCTAAGTCACTCAGTGCATGGACCTCTTTGCTCCCAATTTGAATAAGGATAGCAAACTTCCTCTGATATTTTAACTTCTTGGGGATTTTCTGTGTCATTACAGTACTACACTCTTCAGTGAGTGTTATTGCTCCCACATTCTGCAACTTCACCTACTTCTCTATGACATCCCTAAAGTACTTTGCATACTTAGGCATACTCTGCAAAATATCTAGCAAAAGTAAGTTAATATGAAGCTCTTTGAATGTATCAATAAACTTTTTGAACAGGGCATCCTCCTTCGCTTTTATTTGCTACTGAGAGAAGGGCAGTGGCGGCATCTTCTACACTTCTTGTACAACCACTTTTTCTTTCAAGTACTCAAACTTTCTTGAATTTTTAAAAACTTTGTTATTTACCTGTTGGTCATTTCATCAACATTCACCTTCTTTGTTGCCTTTGGAGGTTCTTCTTGAAGCTCTTTACCACTTATCAAGGTGATTCTCATGACTTGTTTGGGATTCTCTGTGTCTGCTGGCAAACCATCTTGTGGTCTAATATTTAATGCTTTTTGATTCAGCCCCATTTGCACTTCTAAACTTCTTGTGGCCCCGCTTGCAAAAATTTTAAGTCTGTAGAAACTGTGTCTGATTAGTTAAAACCTGTTTCATTATCTTCTCTATGTTATTCGTTGACTGATTTGGTTGGGCCTGTGGCTGTGGCGCATTCCATGGCTGATTTAATTATTGAGTCTGCCACTTCATGTTGTAGGCATTACCATAATTTGACCTTTGAGCATGGCCTACATACATCACAGATTTTAAATTTAAAGCACACATGGTTGCTGCATGACCATTATTTCCACATTCCTCACACCAACCAGTAGTTTGTTAAATTGTATTCACTGCTATTGTAGGCTGTGGAGTAACAACTTTCATATTGTTGAACTGTGTATTTATTAAATTTTGTAGTGCAGAAACCTGGACTGATAACGCAGTGTATTGGTCCACATCTAACAAGCCTGCAACTTTCTTTGTGGCATTCCTAAAATCACCATGCCACTCTGAATTTTCTTGCGCTCTGCGGTTCAACAATGTGTACAGCTCATCATAAGTCAATTCCAACGTTTGACCACCTGCGGCTGAATCTAGAAAAATCTTCGTATTATAGTCAAGAGCCTCTACAAAGGTATGAGCAAGTACCTTGTTAGACTTGTGTTGGTGTGGGAAATCCCAAAGCAAAACCTTGAAGCGTTCCCAAGCGTGCTAAATGTTCTCATCTGGCCTTTGTTTAAAGCTCACTATCTCACTACGAAAGTTTCGCAGTCTTGAGGATCTTTTTAGCCAGGTTGTCCCATGATGTAATTGAATTCCCTAGCTTAGAATTCAACCACTTTTTAGCTTCCATAATAAGTGAATAAGAGAAGAGTGTCATCCTCACATAATCAGCATTCATATCTGCCAGAATGAATGTGTCAGTGAGCTCAATGAAATTCTGTAGGTGGACCTGTGGATCTTCATGTGATAGCCCTTTGAATTGTCCACTGCTTATCAACAGTTGTAACATGTTATTTTTAAGCGAACCTCCCTCCAACAACTGGTTTCTAGAGAGGTGAAGTTAGATTTATCAGGAGTGGGATTGCCACTTCCTGAACTGTCCTACGTGCTGCTTGTTCTTCAGCCATAGGAGCGGGGATTACTTGGTCTACTTCTGTTTAGAAAATTCTCGGGAGAAGGATTACTTCTCTCCTGCATTGATGGAAACTTGTTTAGGTTCCGACCTTGGTTCAATCAAATCCTGAGCCCTTGCCAACTTATTATCCTACAACCTGTTTCCTGCAAAAACAAAACCAAGACCAAGAATAAAAACACCAAATAAATCTAAAAGTAAAACTAAAATAAACAATTATCAAATACAATTCCCCAGCAACGACGTCAAAAATTTGACAGCACCCAAGCGCACACGTAAGTGTACGTGGTCTTATCAAGTAGTAAAGTGGCCTTCAAGAAGTCAAGTATCGATCCCATACAGACTTGATTTAGCAACTATTTGATTTCAGTTTACAATTTAGATTCAATTGATTCGAGAATAACCAAAAAGAATGTTTAGATTGTGTAACTTAAAGTAAATAAATCGTAAAGTAAAGATCTTGAGACAATCAATGAGAGAAAACCCAGGGTTGAAGCACCTTGAACAATCATATTATGTTATTGAACTTCATTCGTTAACTTTCTTACCTTGGTTGTTGCTTCGTGGGGTTAATTGCATGATTATGGTTTCCCAACCTCTAATCATTTACCTAAGTTGAACCTTACAACTACATCGTTGAGCGGGGATTTAATAGTTCACTTAAGTTCTTTACAAATGTCATCCTACATATGAATCAAGTAAGGCACCTAAGTACATCCCTGTCCTAGACATTAATTCAAATTTCTTATTTTATAAAGAAACAAGAACCAAACTTTGCTTATTCCCATGTTCTATCTCCCTATTCCCTCTCTCGAGTTCACAAGGTTGACAATGGATGTATTCTAATGATTGCGAATCCTTAAAATAGTTATGACAAGAATAAACGAACAAAAAATAGCAATAAGCAAAGAAAACAAACTTAATTCAAAATAATAATACTCATGTTCTTGGCTTCAACCCCAGAAAGAGGGTGTTTAGCCACGCATAGTCATAATCGCAATCACAATATTGTAATTAACGACTAAAAACATGTATGAACTAAATAAAAATAATAAAAATCTAATTATGAATTTGTATCAGCCCCTTTATCTTCAAAATATGTCCAAATATATGTAAAAACGTGATACAATATGTATATATAACATAAGGGTAAGCCAAGTCCCAATAAAAATTGAATTAGCATGAAACGCCCAGGTGTGGAATGGACCATGCGTCGCATCCTCTATTCTTATATAATGGAGCGTACGTCGTACCCTCTATCCCATAGGAATAGACCATGCGATGTGTGGTAATCGCATGGTGACTCTGGAAGTTGTCCTCCGAATTTTGGTTAAGTGTTGGTCCTTCCTCCGTCCATCCCTTGTCTTGTGGTGTCTTTACAATGATTTTCAAGCCTTATTATCATCCATATATCATCATATTAAGCTAACAAAGGATCCTACAAGAAAACAACACACGAATTAGAAGTACAAACACATAACATCCATCACGATGAATCAAGAACAAGAGCTTAGACTAGGTTGATTTCCATGATCTTTCACTTGAAGTTTCAACTCTTTCCTTGACTCATTTGAACTTTGTACACCCATTAAAAATTGTTCCATATATAATAACACATTTAAAACCATAAGGAACACATAGAACACCATAGAATCTAACAAGATAGACTAGACAAGACGCTAGCTCAAGCTAGAAAGACTAGCTTTCTCTTTTGAAATCTAATTGACTCTTTTAAGTACCAATTCACTTGGAAATCACTTTAAACCTTATAAAAACATGATTTAACACTTTGATATACATTAGTCTCATTATCAACCATATAGCATAGAATCATCTCAAAACAAGGCTAAAACGACTAGAATAGTAATGCTAGAATGCATAAATACGCCTAACATCAATACCCCAGCCATTTGTTTGGCTAGTAACTCCTGTGACGATAATAAATTTTCAAACTTCTACAAGGATGGTTGTTGAGTTCATCCTTGAATCAATGTTACAAAGGGAATATATTCTTGCTTCAAACCACGAATAATATTTTTGCTTATTCGTGCTTCAGAGATAGCCTCATCCAGATTTAATAAGGATATCTCAGAACATAAATTCTTAATTCTTAATAAATACTCCGCAATAGAAAGATTACCTTGGTTGGCGTTAGCTAATTTATTCTCCAATATCTGCAGTCGAGCTCCATTCTTCTTGTTGAATAACTGATCGAAGGTCCTCCATATTTCGTGGGTTGATTTGTACCTTATAATATGATCAAATAAACTGGACGAGATGGATCTCTTCAAGATGAACTCCGATTTCGCATTAGTCTACTTCCACTTCTTATATGCACCATCATTTTTTGGTTCGTCGACAGGAGGACTTGTGTTACTTCCATTGACAATATCCCACAAGTCCTTACCCATAAGATATGATTCCATACATGTCTTACATACCTTGTAATTGGACTGATTTAACAACTCCATGCCCAGTCCATTACCACGATCGCTAAAATTCATAGAGAGAAACAAGTTGAATCTATCACAAACCCGATCTTGAAATAAAATCCAGAAGTCAACGTGTGGCTCTGGCTCTGATACCATGTAGAGAATAGCAGAAGAAATGTGTAGTTGGAGAGACCTTTTGCTAGCCCAAGATCGTTAATTAGAATCGGAAGATTCAACTAAGAAGAGGAAGCTATAAGGGTGAAGGAAGATATTAAAATAGAGACTTGGATTTGGAAGAAGACTACTTGAATATGCTTTGTATTAGATTTGTTTTTGGATTGTTACAAATGTATAAGACCAATACCTATTTATACTAGTCTTTGGATGGTTCTAGAAATTCTTCTAGATACATCTACAAGAATAATCTGTCAATCTTTATCCACTACAATATTCTAGAATATCTAGATTATTTCTTCAAGATAATTATCTAAATATCTATACTAGGACATTTTAGATAAATCTATACTTTTCCAATAAAATCATCTTTAGCTTTTTCCACAAATAGTTTGTACTGAGATGAAAGGATTGATCTGCATATGAAGCTGCTATTGTCCGGAAGATGTTAATGTCTATTTAGTTTTGTGCTTTGCAACGATACGTTCTGACATGTATTGTCAAAGACTGAGCTAGAATATCAGAAGCTTATGTAGTATTTGTTAACTCTTCAAACCCTTTTTGTCATGTTCATTGTTCATTGTTGTTTCTCAATAGAAAACTTTGGCATTGAACTATTTTCATTCTCTACTGGAATGCCTCTATTTGATTTTACTTCATTAATTTCTTATTTGCTGATGGAAACGATATCTCCAATTTGTCTACAGGGACCTCGTACCATACAATTGAAATGGTTCCGCTAGATAGCTGCCCCTTTCTCTCTTTTTATAGCCTTGTGGATAGACAACACGTAACAAATTCACTCACCAAAAATAATTTCAATCAAGGATTTTAAGTTTGCTGAACACAATCCAACTTCTACGGTGTTTTCTTCTTCCACTCAATCTTAACACTTTCACAAGGTCATATTTGCATCTCTACTTTAGTTTACAGATTAAGTTGTCTTACGATAAATGTTTACCTGCATTCGATGTTTACACTCAATTCAACATTCTAACTGTAGTTGATTAAAAATTTAAAGGAAAAGTACATACCTCTTAATCATTGATTAAGTGATAATTTATCATGAAATTTACAAGAATGAACTATCTACATCAAATCAATTCAACTTATCATGATTAGTTGATTTAATAACTAACCATGGTTATTTAGTGTATAAAAGTGAATACTCAAGGATATGATAGAATCCAAGTACATATTCCGAAGAATTACTAAAGATGGTAAGTTATTTCATTATTACCAGAAGGGGAGATTCCGAGTAACCAGTGAAGTTGTTGTCATATGATCTAGAGGTCAGAGCTTCAAGTCTCGGAAATAGCCTCTTGAAAAAATGCAAATAAGGTTGCATACAATAGACCCTTGTGGTCGGCCCTGTGCATAGCGAGAGTTTTAGTACACTGAACTGTCTTTTTTAAGGAGGTTTGAGTAGGGGGTTCTGAATCCCCTTCAATGGAATCATACTGTATGTATAAGGTTAAAAGAGTTTTTTAATGTATTCAGTCCATGTTGAATCCCCTATACTTCTTCATATTTTGAACTCTTTCGTGAAAATTTTTACTCCGCCTCTGTTATTACTGTACGAAACACACAAGAAGAAAAAGTTTCTTTCTCTGCTTTCTTGCAACTGATAATATTTCCATCTTGATATGAAACACAAAATTTAGTAGTTTACTATGCTATCATTCACAAAAAATGCCTCCATGAGATCTAAAGCAGGGTGTAGAACATTGTTTGTTGGACGGGCTAGCTATTATCGAGTAAACTGTTGCATTGGGCTAGCCCGTCCAACAAACTTAATGGCCTAATTTGTATTAGCCATCTACAATTTTGTTCTCCTACTTATGATTTTGTGAACTTGTACTTTTAAATATATCGTAACATGGTTGATTATCATTAAGGGTAAATGAAAGTTTAAGTTACTTTTATTTCAAATTTAACCGGATGTCATCAATTGATACATGGCGTGACTTTCAAATAAAAATCTGGGCTCTGCATCCAATTCTAGTAAAATGGTTACGTTTGCGTCTAATTTTTTTAGGGCAAACAAAATAAATCCCGATAGTTTGAAACTTAATTACAGAAAATTTCGACATTTTGCATAATTACATCCGCTTTAGTTATAAAATGGTTTATAACGATCTTATTGCATTAGTTACTTTTTAGCAACAAGCGTATAAAATCTAGTAATATCGATAAAATTAACTTCTATTTAGAGGTTAATGCAAAGGTATTATTTTTGAACTTTGCTATACTTTTATTAATGCAATATTTCTGGACTAGTCACTATTATTAGGAAAAAGCTTTTAGCGGCAATAAATTTATATCTAAATAAAGAGCGTTAAAATTTTTATCGGCATTAGTTAATTGTCATTGGATCTAATGTCGCTATAAATTTTAGGGACATTTGCAAAGAGTTATAAAATGCAGTTATCAGTAATAAGTGCCTCTAAAAAAAAACATAATTTAGCAGCAATTAAGCAATTAATAAGGATCATATATAGAGAGAGCCACTATCTACTGCTAGTTTGAGGAAAATCAGAAAGGGATCGAACACTTTATTAGTGGTCGATTGTCACCTTTTCGCTTTGGATTCTCTATTCCCCCAAAAGAACATTAATCATCCTTATCATTTTAGTCCGGTACAATCAGACTGTCTGCGTAAAACAAAGATATGGATACAATAATTTGTGTCAGGAAGATCCACATTGGATTAAAGCATTTCCTGAAAAAATGTGACTCCATACTCAGCGAGACTCGAATCAGAGGCCTCTAATTAAAAATAAAAAAGTAGTTACCTCTCCACCATAATTTTTGTTTGTGTGCCATGACATGATGAGACAGTATAAAAGGACAAATTGGGTCATTTGCCCCAAGAACAAGAGCAAAATGTGCTTCAATTGGGCTTAAGTTTGTTCCCTATCTTTGGGTCGAATCCATTTTGATAAGAAACATTCCTAAGAGAATGGGATTGATTTCGCACCAGTATAATTAAGAGGAACACCATAAATATACTATTTAAGATTCAATATTACAAGACCTAACGGGAGTTTTTGGGACTTATATATAGGATCTGCATCGGAAAGTCCTACATTGGAAGTGCAAAACACTCTTTAATAAAGGTGACACAGAGAGTTACTCCCTCTATTCACTTTTACATTTTGACGTGTCACATCTATTAAGAAAAATAATTATTGACGTGATTATTTTACCATGATATCCTATTAAATGATGTCTACTATTGTATCTTAATATTAATTTGAAAAAAAATAATTAATGCTAAAGATAAAATATAGAAAAAAAAAAATTTTCTTGATTTGTCAAAAATGACAAGTAAAAATGAAATCAAATTAGGAAAATGGTGACAAGTAAGCCGAATGGAGAGAGTATTTTCTTTTAGGTGTCCGATATTCACATCGGCATTCTTAAATTCATACCAGCACCGGAAAATCTCACATTAGAAGTGTAAGAGGTTTTAACAAAGGTGATTTCGTATCTAAGATTCTATCGTCACAAGATCTCTAATCTAAAATAAAAGGATATCAATCCACCACAACCCTTTGTAAACCTGTCGAACGGGATGAGTTGACCCGGCCAGGTAAGCTGACCCGACCTGGTGAGCCCCCGGGCTACAGGGTTGGTAGTCCCAGGCTGGACCAATTTTTTTGGGGCCTGATTGACCCGGCCCGGAGTCAACTCGGACCAGGCCCACCGGTTACCCGGCCCGATTTATTTATTTTTTTAATTTTGCAAAAACTGACCGTTGGGCCCAACGGCTTTATAGCCATTTGGAGGCTCCAGCAGCCATATGGCCCCATTTTAAAAAAAAATAAATTAAAAAAATTCTATAAATACCCTACACTTTCAAATCATTTTCCACACAATTCTCATTCTCTCAAATCTCATTCTCTCTCAAATATTCTAATTATCTCCTAAAGTGCTCAATTTTATTTTTTTAATTTACGATTACAAATACGAGTGGAAGTTTTATAAAGTCGCAACTTTCGGATACTTTTAAAATTTCGTATTGTCGTTCCATCTCTTACTTTTAATTTTAATTAGTGTATTAATTGTTGAATATTTATTTTTATTATTTTTTGTGTATTTTGAATATTTTTTAGTTTGATTTATACTATGGATAAATTAAAAGACCTTGGTAAAAGTGTCAAAATTTTTTGTCCCGAAAGTGTTAGTGGTAGTAAAAGACAAATTGGTGGCGGTAGAGGTATTTCAAGTAGTAGATATACTCGTGTGCCTCAGGTACCGCTTAGTAAGGAAAAAGTAGGTGTAGGTGCTCACGTTATGGATTATGCAGAAGCTAAAAAAAAATACGGTATAGAAGAAGAAAATGAAGTGCATGCAGTCAATTTAGATGAAGATGATGAAAATATTGGTGAGACACCCGCAGTAGGAAATGATAATGTTAGATCTGAATCGGTCAATCTTCCTCCTCGTCCTCCCATTGTCCCTAAAAGTCGTAGAAAAACTAGTATTGCATGAGATTTTTTTCCATCTATAGAAGGACAAATTAAGGTGCAATACAATATTTGTCAACATGTATATTAGCATAAAGGAGGAGGAAATTAAGGGGGTACGAATTCGTTAATGAGACATATAAGAGAGAATCATTCTAGAGAGTTATGTATTGCAAAAGGTGGTAAGGTTGTGGGTGGACCAACACAAACTAGAATGAACCCAACAATCGGTCAGTTAATTAAGAATTATAATAAATTGAGGGACCAGGAAGAAATAGCATAAATGGTTGTTGTGGGTTGTTTGCCTTTCACTTTTCCTTCTTTGGATGCTTTTATTCATTATATTCAAGCAATTTATAATCCTATGTTTAATGGTACTTGTCAGGCCGATATTTTTAGATTTCATTCAAAATATGTTTATTATTTATCTACATTGTTAAAAAATATTTAATGTAGAATGACTCCAACTTTTGATCTTGGTTGTGCTGTTAATAAAAATGATTATTTAACCACTACTTGTCAATGGATAGATAATAATTTTGTTATACAAAAGCGTATTCTAGTTTTTTTGTATGATGAAGATCGTAGACATGCTGGAGAATTTATTTCTGAATCTATTAGTAAAGTTGCAGAATTTTATGGTATTGAAAGAAAAGTTTTATGTATTGCTTTTGATGATGCTTCTATCAACAAGACTGATATTGAAATGTTAAAAGATGAACTCTCTCCGCCGTTACCTGAAATATTTCATGTTAAGTGTGCTTGTCATATATATAATTTAATTGTAAGAGATGGTCTTGAATTTTTTGAGCTTTATACTGGAAAGATCCATCTTGCTGTTGGTTTTATTCAAGGAAATAATCGAAAAAAAGTGAGAGAATTTAAAGTTAAATGTGAAAAAAGGGACTTAGACTGATATTTATGCATGAAGAATGTGATACTAGATGGAATACTACGTACGATTATTTAAAAACTTGTCTTGCTTATAAAGTTTCTATTACAATGACTTTTAACCAATTTTGTGGTTCATTTGCTGATTCGGCTGAATGTATGCTACATGATTCTGATTAGGCTGCAATTGATGATCTTGTAAAGTTTTTGAAAAAAATTTATATAGCTATGATTGAATTTTTCGGTGCTTATTATCCTACTGTTTGTAATATTTTAGTATATATAGCCGATATTTCTTCTTTGCTCAAAGAATATAAGAATAAAGAAGGTTGCAAAGAAGCTGTTAGTGCTATGTTTGCTAAATTTAAAAAAAAAAAAAAATTTCGATTCCCCCTATTTACTTGGTGTTGTACTAAATCCATGTATGAAATATATACTATGTGTCACTTTAGTTCTCTTATTTATTCTAACTTAGAGATAAATTTTGAACCTGAATTTGAAGATGAAGAACAACCAGATTTGTTTACGGCTATGAGTGATACGGACATTTACATAGAAAAATTATATAATCATTATGCCGATTTAATTGATGTAGCTGTACCGACAAATATCACTTCAACTATCGCTCCTAATGATCCCGAGGAGTCATCATCTTCTAAAAGGCCGGTACATAGTGGTTTTCCTGATTACTTTTATGATTTAAATATTTGGAACAACGTTGAGGCGGAAACTTACAAAGCAACTTCTCGGGGAGAGCTTAAGTATCATCTTCGAACGCCGATAGAGGATCGTAGACGATGGATCAACGCGTTGGATTGGTGGAAGAATAATGAAAGACAATATCCTGTGCTTTCGATATTAGCTAGAGATATATTGAATGTTTCAATGTCAACCATTGTATCAGAGAGAGCTTTTAGTCAGGGACGACAACAGCTTGGAGGCAATCGACACTTAGTGGGAGAAATGCTATGAATGTTCTAATTTACCTTAGAGATTGGATTAGAGAGGAACGAAGAAATCAAGGAATGGAGGTGGAGCCGAAAGATGAACAGAATCTTGAAGAAATTATGACTTCAAGGGAGAACTCATCACAATCAAGTCCAATGCATGATTTTGCCCCCATTGATTTTGACTATCCTATGCCAGTTTCCGTTAATATTAGCATAAATGAGTTGAAAAAAATGATGCAAAATTTGTAGATTTTTCGTTCATGTAAATTATAAATTTTGGATCATTTTGTAATCAATAAAATACAACATTTATTCACTCCTTACTTTGTAATTTTTTTCATTTAAATTGAATTTCTAGTTTGAATTAAATACTTAGTTTTAATATATTACTATCAAACTTTACACTAGGTAATAGACAATTAAACATAACAAACATATATACACATACTGAAAAAATAAATTTCTTTTAAGTTCAAAACCTCAAGTATTATCATATTAAGTAGCATATTTTCTATAGACTCTAAATTATATATATTTAACGTACACATATAGTGTATATAGGTTGTATGTATATTATTCAACTTTCAAGTGATATTTTAAGTAATATATATTCTACATATATGTCTATAGATTTTTTATATATTAAAATAGTATATATTTAATGTGTATATGTTTTTAAAGTAGTATAATATGTAGTGTATATATGTTATATGTGTATATATTTTCTATACACTCTAAATTAGTATATATTTAATGTATACATGTGTATATGTATTCTAAAGTAGTATATATATAATGTATATATGTTGTATGTATATTATTTAAAGTAGTACATATATTATATCGTACATATATATGTGTACAAATTTTCTATAGACTCTAAAGTAGTATATATATTTAACGTATACATGTATATATGTTTTCTAAAGTAGTATATATATAATGTGTATATGTTGTATGTATATTATTTAAAGTAGTACATATATTATATCATACGTATGTATGTGTATATATTTTCTATAGACTCTAAAGTAGTATATATTTAATGTATATATGTGTATACTTATTCTAAAGTAGTATATATATATAGTATGTATATGTTGTGTGTATATTATTTATAGCAGTACATATATTGTATTGTACGTATATATGTGTATATATTTTCAATACAGTCTAAGGTTCTATATATTTAATGTATACACGTGTATATGTATTCTAAAGTAGTATATATATAGTGTGTATATGTTGTATGTATATTATTTAAAGTAGTACATATATTGTATCGTACTTTATATATGTGTATATATTTTCTATACACTCTAAGGTTCTATATATTTAATGTATACACGTGTATATGTATTCTAAAGTAGTATATATATATATATATATAGTGTGTATATGTTATACGTATATTATTTAAAGTAGTACATATATTGTATCGTACATATACATGTGTATATATTTTCTATACACTCTAAAGTAGTATCTATTTAACGTATACATATGTATATGTTTTCTAAAGTAGTATATATATATACTAAAAATTACATATATACACAAACTAACTTTACCTTATTACAACACATCTCATATTAACAAACTAATTATATAAATCCCAAACTTATTACTAAATTTCCCTATTTTTTTACTTTATCTCTCATTCCTCTTATACATAAAAAAAAAAAAAAACAATCTTTATCATTACTTTATCTCTCTTTTCCATAATTACTCCCTTTTTTTCTCACATTAAATAATTCTTTACTTTCTCTCTCTTTCCCAATTACTTTCTCTCTCTTTTTCATATGTGCTCCATTTTTTTCTTCCATTAAACAACTGATTGTTCCTTCATTATTAAATATCTTTTGTCACGCTCAAATTCAAGTAATCGTATACTTAGAGGTTACCAATTTGTAAGTTATCAAATATTTATTGGACTTATAGACTAATTTTTTTTTAATAATTTTTAATTTTTTTTTTAACTTTACCAAATCACAATCTGGTTCGATTTTTGGTTGCATGTTTATTTTTTATGAAATTAATTGCTTTTGCAAATTAATTTCAGTGTGATAGTTCGATAATATCATTTTTTTCATTTGTTAAGAGTCAGATCTTTGCATTTTTTGTTTTAAAGTTGTTAGTTCTTATTCGGATTCTTGTTTGGTTGCATGTTGATTTTTATGAAATACCTTATTTTGCAATCTCATTCTAGATTGTAAGTCGATTTTTTCTGTTTTTTTTTTTCATATAATACAAGTCAGATCTTTGAATTTCTTGTTTATAGTTGTGATTGCTTAATCAATATAGTATAATTTTGGTAATGGATTCTTGTCCTAGCTTTAGTTTAGGACTTAGTCAGTTAGATGTTAAAGAACAAAATATTTTCGTTGGTTTTGTTCCTTGCATATTTGGTATTATACATTTATATTATTTGATTATACATTACTTTATTTTTCAAAATAATGTATAATATTAGTCTTCTACTTTATATTCCATTATATCATATAATAAAAAGATGTACATAAAAGAGACAGTTATTGTAATAAATGGAATTATACGTTGTGAATGTTTGAATATTATATAAGGTGACATTATACATTCTAACTTTGGCCAAAGTTTTGCACTTTTTAATATTGTATAAGGTAACATTATATACTCTTACTTTAGCCAAAGTTTTGCACTTAATAGTGTTATATTATACATTATGGAATATTACATTATAATGTATAAGTTATAATAAATCAGTCATTATACATTACTTATTTTGAAAGGTGACATTATACATTCTAACAAGCATATAGGTCATACATATTTAAGATGAAACTGTGTATTATGACATTATACATTACTGCAGTTTATTTTTTAAATGCATAAGTTACCCTCATACATGTCTAGTTGTTGTTTAATTAGGGTCTGATTTATTTTTTAAAATGTATAAATTATCATCATATATGTATAACTGTTGTGTAACTAGGGTCTGATTTTATTTTTTCAGGGCATAAGATACCGACTGAACCGTTTAAGTAAATTTAATTTTTTACATGTATAACGATGTTATAATTATTGAACGGACTGTGACTTCATCATTTTTTTTAAATCAAGGACTGTGGCGTCTTTGTGTCTGCCTATGCAGAAATATTAAGTGAAGGACAGCAAGTCCATTCATGTGAGTTTGATGCACACTATGCTTCATTACTATGGCATTACGGAGTAACAAAGGCAAAAGAAGGGTACACGAGTGATAATGAGGATCCTCATCGGCCGAGGAATAGTAATCTCCAAATAATTGATGAAAGTGCACTTGTTACTTTAGAGTAGCATTTTTTTTATAATAATCGGCATTGAAACAACTAATTCTTGGTTTTGTAGTTGATGTTAAACGGTTACAATGTTACTTTTTGGATGTTAATTCACATTTATAGATGTCCTTATTCTTATTATACATATATAACTTCTGAAGAAATCTTTTGTAATTACTTACACTATATTGTAATGTTACTAATATAGTTTGGTAGTTATTGAGTTTCCTTACATTTTATTATATATTACATATAAAACTAAATTACAAAATAATGTGTTATTGTATATCAACATATTGAATTTTTAGCAGTGGGTAAATTATGTTATAAGTTAATAATACATTGAACAAGTGTCTCATACGTTAAAACATATGTATTACATAACATCATACATGTTGTTAAACGTTCATGACTTAATAGAAAGTAAATTTAAACTTTAACACTATATCATACATTATTAACATACTTTTAATGTATTTTTTACATTAAATACTTTGTGAACATATCATACATTTACACGAAAGTATAATCAATAACCATACACATAAAACAAAATGGAAAAGGCCACTTAAATTATCATGAATTATGTTATATAAGTCTGTCATTTCTTATGTTGTTTAAACAAAAAATAATACATGTAGTCAGTTAAAAGTCACTGTTGTCAGTAAAACATCAAACATGTTAATAAAGTATAATAGTATATCATACATTATATATATATATATATATATATATATATATATATATATATATATATGAAAGTTTAATGTATAATTGCGTAATACACATTAAGTTTCAACAACTATTTATTATAATAGTTGTCAAATTACATAGTATATACACAC
>NC_061121.1:4038183-4051505 GCF_002878395.1 Capsicum annuum
ATATATATATATATATATATATATATGAAAGTTTAATGTATAATTGTGTAATACACATTACGTTTCAACAACTATTTACTATAATATAGTTGCCAAATTACATAGTATATATACACACCCACAACATATGTGTAAGGAGTATGAATAAGGATAAGACGCCTTCAACACCCACTTCTCATATAAGCATCAATTTCCGATTCATTCAAAGAAGACGCCTTCAATACCCACTTGCAGTCTTTGTTACGACAAATCAGTACATAGCTGCATAAATTTTTTACACGGAGTCAATGTATTAAACAAACATGTTAAAAATAATAAAATCAGAACAAAATACAATTTCTGTCATTGCGACAGTTTTAATTATACACATAGACAAATGTATAATCAAATATTATACATTCGAATGTTTATTGGAATGGCACAGTTTCACTATACAATGATTTGAATGTATAACAAAATATTATACATTCGTAAGTTTACTGGAATGGCACAGTTTCATTATACATCGGCTTTAATGTATGCTAACATATTGTACAAAAAGGGAGCAAATGTAATATTGAAAATTCCCATAACCAACTCAAAAATATTTCACTATTTTCCTAATTTTTGCAATCTTTAATAAGAAGCAAAGGAAATTCTCATAGAACAGTGTTAAAGACACAGCTAAACCAAAAAAAAAAAAAAAAGTAAAACAAAAATTTATCAGCTAAAGAACATCACAGTGATCAAGCAATCAACAATTTTGCAATTCACATTCATATTATTCACAAAAAAAAATCAAGAAATTATAATTATTAAGCCCAAAAAAAGACTTCTGAATCAACCGATTCTGATGATACCCATTTCAGTTGTAATATTTACAATAAACTGCCCATGATATATCAAAAGGATTAACAACTAAGCTCACATTGGTGGGAGATAGATAAAAGAGAGTGCAAAAAAATAAAATGAGAAAAAAAGAAAAAGAAAAAAGGAAAGTAAGAAAAGTACCTGAAATTATGGGAGAAAATAGTGAGAGAAAAAATAAAAATAAATTGAATGATTCTATTCGTTGAAAGATTTCAGATTTCAGAGGTCAAAAAAGTTAGTTATCTAATTATTGATGTTAATTAAGGAAAAGTAAAGCAATTAATGATTTCAATTACCTTAAATTTAGGAATGGATTTTTCATCATACATTCGTCAATGTATAATAGTTGGATGAATGTATGAGTATATTTGTCAAAATTCGGGAGAGAGAGAAAACAAGAGGGGATTTTTTGTAATTACTTTCGTTAACTAGGGGATTTATGTTGTTTACCCATATATATATAGTGTGTATATGTTGTATGTATATTATTTAAAGTAGTATATATATATATATATAGTGTGTATATGTTTTGTGTGTGTGTGTGTGTGTATATAGTGTGTGTGTGTGTGTATGTTGCATGTATATTATTTAAAGTAGTACATATATTATATAGTACGTATATATGTGTACATATTTTGTATACACTCTAAAGTAGTATATATATATTCAACGTATACATTTGCATATGTTTTCTAAAGTAGTATATATATAGTGTGTGTATGTTGTATGTATATTATTTAAAGTAGTACATACATAATATTGTACATATATATGTGTGTATATTTTCTATAGACTCTAAAGTAGTATATATATTTAATGTATACATGTGTATATGTTTTCTAAAGTAATATATATATAGTGTGTATATATTGTATGTATAATATTATTTAAAGTAGTACATATATTTTAGACGTAATACATATACAGGCACCTGAACTATTTAACTTTTTTCGTATAGGCACCACAATTAAGCCATGTACCTATTGAACCCTTTGCTCCTTCATAAATGATTTCAATTAAGCACAATTGTCCGATGTGGCACTTTGCGTGTTCTCAGGTCAGTGAGGCGCGTGAAATGTAAATGGAGCAGCTTATGTTGTACTCCCAACGGATCTTTTATCCTCTTTTATACCCAATTTCTTTGAAAAAACCCTAATTCTTTTTTCCTCTTTCTTCATCTATTCTTAATATCCACCATTTTTGTCTTAAATTCTCCGTCTCTTCTTAAATTCCTTTTCCCTCTTTTCTCTCTTTCTTTAAATTTTTCTCTTACTCCTCTTAAATTTTCGTTCTCTTATTAATTTCTTCTTCTTACCCATTTTTAGTAGTAAAGTCCAATTCATCTTTTTCATTGTCTTCATCTTCTTCAATTGCAAAAGGAGTATGTTTATGTGGGGTCAGGGCTGAAATTAAGACCTCATGGACACAACTTAACACTGGACGAGATTCTTTTGCTACAAAACTTCAAAGGTATTCATCTTTTGTTGCTTCATTGGACAAAATGCAATTACTTCGATTGGTGGATGTAATTTTTCTGTTTAATTTTTTCTTTAAACTTGTAGGTGAGAGGTGGATGCAATTACTTCGATTGGTATGATGATGAAATGCCTCCTCAAGCAAAGAGGGTGATGTGGGATTTATTGAAAAAATTCAAATCATTTGAAAAAGAGTGGAATCGATCAAAAAAATTAATAGTGATATGCATTGGTGCAATAGTGATTCTGGCTACGTGGACTTTCTTCAAGAAATGTTCTTAGATTTTGGCAAATATTGGCTTAGGTTTCTTATATATGTGACTGTTTTGATTTTGCTTAAATGTTGGTTAATTCTGAAATAAATTACTTGTATGGGACTATTTTGCTTTGGCTTTCCTATTGTAGTAGGTTTGTTGACATTTAAATTGTGTATGAAATACTTAAGAAGGAATGAAGATAAGTTGTGAAATGTTACTCTACTATGTTTTGATTTTTCTTTTCTGTTGTAATTAATTTAGTTAGGTTATTGTACTGAATGAAGATAAGTTGTGAAATGTTACTCTACTATGTTTTGATTTTTCTTTTCTGTTGTAATTAATTTAGTTAGGTTATTGTACTCTATTTTTTTAGAGTTTAACTGATTCAAAGTTGTCAAATGTTTCACACAAAACGAACCACCATTCAATAATTTTATAAAGCACAAGAGCATAAGTGCAAGTGATCAATATTTTAAACACGATAATCTACCATTCAACTGCTCAAAATGAGCTCTAACAATACATTAAGTGTTCATAAAAAACAAATCTAAAACAGACCACAAAATATAGTTCATAATTTTCAAAAACCCCAACAAAATACCAAAGTAGCCATACAACTAATCACCAAAATATACATTGTACTAAAAACAAAATGAATTCAACAACTTCATATTCCTCCTGGTGCACTAGTACTTTTAAGTTGGCTTCTTTTTTACTGACTCATACGCTTCAATTGAGAAGTTGTGATAGCATTCTTTCCCTTCCACTTTATTCCTCGACGCTAATAACCAATATCAATATTTGTTTGAATTGCATTTTTGTAAACACCCGAAATGACAACTTTTTCACCTCTAGTTTCAGGCTGCATAAAATGAAGTAAAATTAGCTTTGTCAAAAGATAACTAAGGAATATATGAAGTTGTAATTCATACTTACATTTAATGTTTGACTGCCACTCATTTGATCAGTGTAGATACCAAATCCTATAGTCGTTGACCTCTTTTGTCCTACTGTTGGTGTTGATGCTCTAGTGGTACTTTTTCTCCCAAGTTGTTGATCAGATACACTTTCTTTTCCTCTACCTCTACCAGTGCCTCTTCCAGTTCCCTTGCCTTTGCCAGCTCCCCAACCTTTGTCAGTATCTCTACCTCTTCCAGCTGGTTGCACTCTTATAGCTGCTGAGGTATCAACACACATAGAACGACTGAAGCTTGATAGCTGGCTAGAACTTGCTGCCTGGCTAGAGCTTCCAGGTTATCCCATTCCATCCTAACAATAAAAGATATTAAATATATAGTATAAATATCAGTATTTAATTATTGAATTAAAAGATATGAGTGCATTACCTGAGCTTTACAAAGAGTTCTGTTATGACCAATTTGATGACATTTGGAGCAAGAAATTTTCAGTTCTTTCCTGGATAGCTTTCCATGCTTCTTCTTAGGCTTATTCTTCCCATTTTTCTGTTCTTTCCTGGTCGGCTAGGCATTGGTCTAGGCTCAGGAGGATCAATCACTACACCACTTGTGTTAGGCCACATTTTCATATTAGGTATTGGCTGAAGAAAGTAGTCATATGCCTTCAAGAATGTATCTTTATTATACCACTCTTTCACATAAAATTCAGGCTCTATACCTTCATGATGATAAGCCAATAAAACATGTTGACATGGTATGCCTCTTAATTACAAGCTTCTACAAGTAAAAGTCCTTTCCCTAATATCAACTATATGCCTATAAGGACCATCTAAAGTTTCATACTCAATCTGTCCATTGAACCTAACTATGTAATTTCTAGCCATATCTTTGTTTTCTTCAAGTACTAGGAAAGCCATAGGAGAGATGTCTAAAATTCAGGTATCAATAAACTTTCTCATTTCAACATTTCTATCCATTATCTTGTGTCTAATCTCCTCTAACATACTGATTACAGATTTATGTCTAGCTGCTAAAATCCATGAATTAAATGTCTCACACATATTATTCTCAACAATGTCACAATTAGAATGCTCCATAAAATATGTCCTGCACCATGATTTTTTTCATAATGTAATAATTCCTCACAAATATCGTTACCAAGTTGACTGAGTTTGTCCATCTCATCCAAAAACTTCACTTTAAAATTGAATTTAGCACACCTCCAAAATTATTTTCTTCTATCTTCTCCTCTCTAGGTCTGATGTCAATTGGACCAGATGTGTCTTGCACACCACCTCATTTCACAATTTGGTAGCAACTCAAGTATAGTAGGCACAAGACCTACATCAACATAAATACAAAATCAAAACACAAAATATATGAACATGGACTGTATAGTAAGTAATTAAGAGATCAAAATTGAAGTATAAAAATTAGACTAACTTTTTACATATCTAACATGACAGTCAGTCCATGTCCAGTCCTAAGTTCAGATCTTGAATCAAGTGGTGAATGAATAAACTTCAGCTATATTTTGTCTCTTGATCAACTACTGCCCAGGCCATTGGATACATTTAATTATTTCCATTTCTCCCAACTGCAACTAACAATTCACCCTTGCAAGAACCTTTCAAAAAACAACCATCGAAACTAATAATTTTTCTGCACCCTGCCAGACAGCCTCTCTTAAATGCATCAAAGCACAAATAAAAATAAACAAAAAAAAAAATTCTGGGTTGAGACTCTCTATCTATCCTCACCCAACAAGAACTGCTAGGATTAGTATGCTTTATTATGTCTGTATAGTCACACAACCTTGAAAATTCCATCTTCCAATCACTCAAGAATTCTTTGATGACTCTATGTTTTGCCCTGTAACAGACAATTTTTCCCACATACAAACCCAACGTTTTTCTCACTAATTTTTGAATTTCCCACAATTTTATATAAGTTTGTCAAGTTATTTTATCCTTGAACTTACTTGCAATAAACTTAGATGTGCACAATTTATTTTTTATTATAGTAGTGCATACATGTACAGGATAGTAGTGCTTGACAACAAAGTCACCAGGATGCTTATCAATGCTAGCAAACAACAACAATTTACACTTCTTGTCCTCACACCTAACTCCAACTCTGCTTCTCATTAGGCTTAAGCTTCAATCTAACTTTGAATTCAACAACATACTCTACCACAGCCTTTCTAAATTGCTTATGTAACACCTCACAAAAATCGTACATGTATTAGCTTCTAGTAGCATGTTTATAGAGTAAAACTCAAAAATTTCTCTAAGTGTCAAAGGGACTTAGTCTCATTTTTAGCTCCCAATCTTTGATGAAGTATTTCGCGACCTTTTTGACCTTTGTTTCTTGATTTTCTTGTTGATACGCAATGGGACAAGTCAATAGTACGTCTTGGGTGCATTTTAGGGGCATAACACACTGGTTTGAAATGCCTTTGAAATGCTCCAGCATGTCGGGTGCATTTCAGACCACAATTTTAGGGTCAAGTTTAAATGATCATAACTTTCTGTATATAATGAACTGGGAGGGCTTCTATATATCAAATGAAAGATATTTGAGTTTTATTTCCAATGAAACTTATTTCATCTAAATCCAACATCATAGTAAAAAGTTATGCCCAATTTACTTCAGCATATCAGTCTGTCAACTGAGGGACTACTGCGACTTTCTTTGTTTTCTTAGGGGTATTTTAGTCCTTTCACCCATCCTTATTCAGCCATAAACACGTGATTAAGCCCTCAATTAACCAAAAATATGGTCATTTTCTCCAACTCCCTCAAGAACTAAACACTTAGGTCTCAACCTAAGAATCAAGATCCCTCAAGATTCAACCGTGGGTTTTAGAAATTGATTGAAGATTCGGAATCCCCAAATCGTAGGCTTCAAGAAGCATCAATTAAATTTCTAATTTTAGGTACGTGGGGTTTATTCTAAAAACTACATGGACTTGTAAACACTAGATCATGATTTAAAGATTATCAAGCATGAATTTTAAAAGGGTTTTTGGAAATCTATGTTTTAATTATGCATTATAAATGTTTTTATGATATTGTTGATTTGGCCTTTAGGTATTTCCCCCTTTAATTGACTTACAAGTTGGCCTTTAGGTCTTTCCCCCTTGAATTGATTTACAAGTATATGTATATGTGTGAAAATCAAGATTGAAGATTGTTTGAGAGCACACATTATGAAATCTCTCTGGTATGTTGAATTAAAGATTATGATTTTTTCAGAAGAAAAAAAATTGAAATGCATGCCTTGTGATTTGAAAGTAGTTTTCTCAATGTCATAGTAATTGAAACATGATTTAGAAATAATGAGAGGGTGTGTCTTGATGTTACTATGATGTTCTTGTGTTAAACAGAAAGAAATACATGTAATTGAGAACTTTGACATGACCACCTTGAATTTTTGAAATATTGACAAAGAGAGTTTCCTTGCATATGTTTACATGAGTTTCAAAGAGTGAGTTTCTTGAAAAGAATTATTGATATGGTTATTCTAAATTTCATGTTTTGAGAATAGAGATATAATTTGCTAAATCGCTCAGAGAATGTGACTTGCAAGTCAATGGTATGACGATACCATATAAATGTATGTCATGACAGCGTTAGAGTTTGATGTCAGAGAATCTATGTTTTAAAGAGTTAAAAATTGGTTGATGTGAGTTAGGTGGTTACCAGAAGAAAGTCCGAGTCAAATGACTCTATGCTGAAAACCATGATTTGTCGATACGAGAACTTGGTACCCTGCTATGTGATCTTGTGTACCTAGTACATTGTCACCCCAAATTGAGACTTATGGTTTGGAGCCTGCTTCGTGATCTTGAGCCCAACCAAGATATAATGACTTGATTGGGGTTGTGGCACCCTGTTGTGTGATCTTATGTGCTCTTCCATCACTAGTACTCCTATCTTGGTGGCAACTGAGATAAGGTAGTCGGTGAAAGATGTGAAATTGTAGGGTATACCACCTAGCGAAGAAGTAAAACAAAGTGTTACAGAGTTCAGATGATTTTATAAAGTCTGTTAAAAATGTCCATGTGATTTTTACCATATGACATATTTATGAATTGATTTAAATTGCTCGCATATATGTTGAATATAAATTATTATTTTGGATTTACTCTGCATACCATTACATCTGTATTGACCCCCCTACCTCCCAGATTCGGAGGCTCAATCTAGGGGTCCGGCTAAATAGTAGAGTATCCAGAGAGAAGTGATCAGTACAGTAGTAAGCCTTCTTTGTTCCAGAAGGCCTATTACATTAGATTATGTTATTTCTTTTATGTTAGTCTACTGGGGGCCTTGTCACAGTTTTTAGACAGTTATCATTTGATCATGTAGTAGAGATTTCGCAGATTATTCTAGATGTTGTTTAGTTGATTTCGAATTTCATTCCTTATTGTTAAACTGAATTCAGAGTATGACCATGTTTCTGTATCAGATTGTATTTATGCATCTTATCTTATTATATGAATATTGTGCATGACTACCAGATAGAGTAGGACGTCCGAGCCTTCATTGTTTGGGATGTCCGTCATGGCCAGACCCTAGTTTGGGTTATGACAAACTTAGTATCAGAGCACAGTTCATGGTCACAGGGTGTCTGCGAAATTTTGTCGGGTAGAGTCTTGTTTATGGGTGTGTAGCGCACCACACTTATTAGCAGGAGGCTACTAGGTGTTTAGGAATGTTTTACCTTTTTGTGATTTAGTTTATGCATTAGAGTTTAATCTATCCTCTAATCAATGATCTTTTGTATTTCAGGAAACAACCATGCCTCTCTGTCACACTAACAAGAATGCCCAGACTGATGAGGTCCGTCCCACTCATGGAATGAGGACCCGAAATAGAGCTCAGACTCCGGAGGTTGATGTTACTCTAGGAGTCCCACCTACTCAGACCATCCCACCCAGGGCACCCAGAGCTTTCCGAACGGGGACTAACCGCACCCAACCTCGCGAGAGAGAGATGTCTAATGCATAATTCAGACAGTCTATTCATCAAGACTCAACGATTAGAAGATATTGGGTCCACATCTGTTATATCTGAGGCTACTAGGGTGGGTTAGTTCATGAGAATGAACCCACCCAAGTTTTCTGGCACCAAGGTAAAGGAGGATCCACAGGAGTTTGTGGATGAAATGGAGCAAATCTTTAAAGTGATGCATGTAGATGAGGTGGACGGTGTGGAATTAGCAGCTTATCAGCTTAAAGACGTTGTAAATCAATGGTATAATGAGTGGGAGTATGCGAAGGGTGAGAGCGTTGAGCCCACAATTTGAGGCGAGTTTGTGGAAGCCTTTCTTGATCGGTTCTTTCATCTAGAATTAAGGAAAGCCAAAGCTGAAGAGTTTATAAATCTAAAGCAGGGAAAAATGAGTGTCCAGGACTACACTCTGAAGTTCAATCAACTAGCCCGTTATGCTCCAGAGATTACTGGTAATATTAGAGCCCGAATGAGAAAATGTGCATCCGACCTTTCAGATGACTTAGTGCTTGAATGTCAGGGAGCAATGCTGAACCGAGACATGGACTTCACCAGATTGTCAGTCCACATGCAGCAAGTTGAGGAGAAGAGAAAGAAAATCGTAGAATCTAGGGAGAAAGACATACAGGAAAAGAGATCCAAAACAGCAGACCAGAGCCACAGTCAGCCACAGAGTAGAAATTAGGGTAACAAGTGGTAGAAGAGAAATAATTGGGGAAATGCTCAGCCTGCATCCAGCGCCCCCACACCCAGATCTCTATGTGATCAACGACCCTTTTATCCTTAGGCTAATAGTGAAGAAAGGATACAGGACATCTGTTCATAGGGTAGCGTGATGCAGCCCGCCAAATCTTTTCCCCGTTGTAGTATCTACGGGAAGAATCATCCTGGGAAACATTACTTCGAGAGGAAAAATTTTTATTCCTGCAGCCAAGTGGGTCACCTTCAGAGAGATTTCCCTTCTACTAGAGGTAATGTTGGAGGAGCCAAGTCATAGGCTAATTCTTCTGCACCACCACCACCTCAAAAGGAAGCTATTTAGCCACCGGTAGTGGTCGCAACCGATTGTATGCCTTGACCAACCGCCAGGAGGCAGAGGCCTCACCAGATGTAGTTACCGGTACGTTACAAATTTTCTCTCGTGATGTGTATGTGTTGCTTGATCCCAGGCTTACCTTGTCTTATGTGACCCCTTATGTAGCTGTTGGTTTTGGGTTTAAGCCCGATTTAATTGCTGAGCCTTTTTTTTGTTTCCACTCCGATCGGAGATTCTATTGTGGCTAGGAGGATGTATAAAAATTATGTGGTGACTGTTTGTGGCCGGGATACAGTGGCAGACCTCGTAGACCTGGATATGGTTGATTTTGATACTATCCTAGGGATGGACTGGCTCCATTCATGTTATGCCATGCTAGATTGTAGAACCCGAAAGGTTTCTTTCTCTTTCCCAAATGAACCAGTGATGGAATGGGAGGGGCATTCTTTATCACCTAGAGGGAAATTTATATTTTATCTCAGAGCCTGTAGACTTATTTTCAAAGGCTGTTTGTATCATGTTATTTGGGTTAATGATTATAATACTGAAAGTCCTTCCTTTTTATCTGTCCCTGTGGTAAATGAATTTCCAGAAGTCTTTCAGATGATCTCCCAGGAATACCACCTGATAGGGAGATAGATTTTGGTATTGATTTGTTGCCAGATACCCATCTCATTTTTATTTTGCCATATAGAATGGCTCTTGCAAAACTAAAAGAGTTGAAATAACAACTAGCAGATCTTCTAGACAAAGGTTTTATCTGTCCTAGTATTTCTCCCTAGGGTGCACCTATACTCTTCGTGTGAAAGAAATATAGTTCCCTACGCATGTATATAGATTATCGTAAGCTGAATAAGGTCACTGTTAAAAATAAATATCCTCTTCCTAGGATTGATGATCTTTTTGACCAACTTCAAGGTGCTAAATGTTTTTCAAAGATAGACCTTCATTCGGGATACCATCATTTGAAGGTTAGAGAGTCAGATATTCCCAAAACTTCTTTTGAAACCCAGTACGGTCATTATGAATTCTTAGTTATTTCCTTAGGGTTGACTAACTCCCCTGCAACTTTTATGGACATGCAACTTTAGGTGTTTCCCCCTTGAATTGATTTACAAGTATATATATATGTATGAAAATTGAGATTGAAGATTGTTTGAGAGCACATATTATGAAACCTATCTCGTATGTTAAATTAAAGATTATGATTTTGTCAGAAAAAAAAAGTTGAAATGCATGCCTCGTGATTTGAAAGTAGTTTTATCAATGTCATAGTAATTGAAACATGAATTAGAAAAAATGAGAGGGTGTGTCTTGATGTTACTATGATGTTCTTGTGTTAAAGAGAAAGAAATGCATGTAATAGAGAACTTTGACAGGACCACCTTGAATTCTTGAAATGTGGACAAAGAGAGTTTCCTTGCATATGTTTACATGAGTTTCATGAAAAGAATTGTTGATATGGTGGTCCTAAATTCCATATTTTGAGAATAGAGATATAATTTGCTAAATAGCTCAGAGAATGTGACTTGCAAGTTAATGGTATGACGATACCATATAAATGTATGCTATGACAGAGTTAGAGTTTGATTTTAGAGAATCTATGTTTCAAAGAGTTAAAAGATGGTTGATGTGAGTTAGGTGGTTACCCGAAGAAAGCCCGAGTCAAATGACTCTATGCTGGAAACCGTGATTTGCCAACACGGGAACTTGGTACCCTGCTATGTGATCTTGTGTACCTAGTACGTTGTCATCCCAAATCAGGACTTATTGTTTGGAGGCCTGATTCGTGATCTTGAGCCCAACCATGATAAAATGACTTGATTGGGGTTGTGGAACCCTGTTGCGTGATCTTGTGTGCTCTTCCCTCACTAGTACTCCTATCTTGGTGGAAACTGAGATAAGGTAGTCGATGAAAGCTATGAAATTATAGGGTATACCATCTAGCACAGAAGTAAAACAAAGAGTGTTACAGAGTTTAGATAATTTTACAGAGTCTTTTAAAAAAGCTCATGTGATTTTTACCATATGACATATTTATGAACTGATTTAAATTGCTCTAATATATGTTGAATATAAATTATAATTTTGAATTTACTCTGTATACCAGTACATCTGTATTGACCCCCTACCTCCCAGGTTTGGAGGCTCAATCTAGGGGTCCGACTAAGCAATAGAGTATCCAGAGAGAAGTGATCATTGCAGTGGTAAGCCTTCTTTATTTTAGAAGGCCTATTATATCAGATTATGTTATTCCTTTTATTTTGATCTACTGGGGGCCTTGTCCCAGTTTTCATACAATTGTCATTTGATCATGTACTAGAGATTTCACAGATTGTTCTAGATGTTGTTTAGTTGATTTCGAATTTCATTCCTTATTGTTAAACTGAATTCAGAGTATGACTATATTTTCGTATCAGGTTGTATTTCCGCATCTTCTCTTATTATATGAATGTTATGCATGACTACTAGATAGAGTAGGACGTCCGAGCCTTCATGGTTTGGGATGTCCGTCACGGTCAGGCCCTAGTTTGGGTCGTGACATTAACATTTTCAAATATCATACCAATCTTAAATATAGCCATAACACAATCAGGATCAAATTTTACCTTTTTACTTTTCCTTCTTGCTGGTAAATCAACACCCTTAACAGCTTCAGGTTTCAATTGATCCCTACTGTCATCACTATCAAGATCTGAGCTATCTATATACTCCTCCTCTCTCCCTAATCTTCCAATGTATCTAGCAGCCTTATTCCTTCCAATATCTTCAAATCCCCTATCAACACCCGCTGATCCAAGTTTTATTTCCTCATTTTGGATAGGTTTCTTTTTTTTTCACACAGTTTTTTTTTTCATTTCTAAGAGTTCTTAACTCTTCATCAACCTCAGAATCATCATCTTCTGGTATATTAATCTCTTGAGAATCAGCACTACTATTTAGATCTATTTCAGCCCCTTCCAGATCTGAGAGTTCATTTACACCAAATTCTACATCTATGTTGTCAGTTTGGGTAGGTTCCTCATGTAACCCTTCAACATTAATATCATGAACTGTTGATATATTCTCACCCACATTACTATTTTCACCAACCACATTACTGCTTTGATCACCTACTGATACAAGAATTAAAAGGACAACACAAAACACACTTCAAAATCAGTCCACAAGATCAAAGATCCGAGGACCCTCCACACTCGGATTCAACAAACAACAACAAGAACATAATGTATTGATGTGTTTATCACCTAAAAGCAGCTAACAACAAACTATGTTAACAAAAACAAGATAAAGAACAACAACAATGGAATAAGAACAACAAGTCACGGATTTGAATTACAAGAACACAAATAAACGATTACAACATAAACAAAATGGATAGACAGTTAGACCTTGGTTGGTATAAATCTTAAGAATCCAAGAATATGGTAATCTTGGACCCTTAACACTACACACAACGGTTAACCTAACTCTTACGTTGACACAAGAGGAACTTTACCTCCTCTAAACACCATCATCTCAAGCCAACATTGCAACACAAATGATATCCATACTTGTTGCCCTAATTTTGGTGTGGTGGCTATTCCAAGCCCTACAACTAAAGGTGTTTCATGTTTCAAGTTTTACATCAATGAACAACTAATGACAAAAAGACCTAAAATGTTCTATTTATATTCTATTACACGACAAGGAAAAATGACAACAATGCCATTAAAAGGTGGGGTGGCCATGGAGTGCATTTGGACCCAATGAAGATGACCAAATCATAA
>NC_061121.1:4051605-4083095 GCF_002878395.1 Capsicum annuum
CTCATTTCGATGTGGTGGCTATTCCAAGACATACAAATAAAGGTGTTTCATGTTTCAAGTCTTACATCAATGAACAACTAATGAGAAAAAGACCTAAAATGTTCTATTTATATTCTATTACAAGACAAGGCAAAATGATAACAATGCCCTTAAAGGGTGGGGTGGCCATGGAGTGCATTTGGACCCAATGAAGATGACCAAATCATGACCTATTAAGTGTTGTCCAAAACCGTGAGTCCTCAAGTCTTTGATGCTCCAAGCAATCTTCCACACACGGCCTTGTTTGTGCTCAAAACGGGTCATTCTTGCATATTCTTGTGCCCTCGGGGTGACCAAGTCTTGAGCCTTTAAATGATGACCTCCAATCATGTCTTCAAAAATTAAGGTGTCCATTTGACTTGTACCACCTACTGGACCATAAAGAAAAGCAGATGGGACCCCATCTTCTACCACTTCTAACTCATCCACAACATGGTTCACATACACGTCTAAAAAGTCCCCATCTTTTAGGTCTTCAACAAGGCTTACTAAACTCAGGTCATTTTCTACATCAATAAAGACTTTCTTTTTAGGGTCTTTAAAGTAGAACCCACCAACAGTCAAATACCCAAATTCTTAGTATAATAAAGCAATTCAATTAAATAAAAGTGGTCCTTCTCGATACTTACATATTCCATCTCACTTTCTCCAATGTAGCGTGGACCGAATTCTTCATCAGAAATAAATTTGCCACCGTGATGAAAACGAGTTATAATAATAATATTATCCATCGTATTTCTGAAATAAATCCCCAAAATACCTGACAAGTTATGAATAGTAAAAACCCTAAAAAAAATCCTAGCTTTTTTCAGATATTTTCAAACTACCATTACTAACATAATATACTAACAAAGCACTAAGAAACCCTTTACAACTACAATACGTGACAAAAATATGATAATATTGACATTTAAAACATACTTGAATGTGATTGAACCTCAAATCAGCAACAATTCTTGAGATCCAACTCCAAATTCGTCGCAACCACTCAAGAAATGTTGAAATTCAGTGTCAAATTTGAACTAATCACTCAAAAACACTATGTAACTTTTCATTTTACAACATACGAAGCATAAATTAGTAGTACTAGGAAGTAAAATCGTGAATTTAGGGTTTCTGGTAGAGAGATTTGGGGGTGGGTATTAAGGGTGTGACGTTTTATGGAGGGAAATGAAGTGGAAATTATATTTTTATGTATTAATAATAAATAAGGTGAGGTGTAAAATATAAATGGTTATAATTGGTCACACTTTACACGTAGGAGGCGACTACATACACACGCCCAATACATTAAAAATGAAAACTTTAAAAAGGTGTCACATCGGACAATTGTGCTTAATTGAAATCATTTATGAAGAAGTAAAGAGTTCACTAGGTACATGGCCTAATTGAGGTGACTATACGAAAAAAGTGAAATAGTTCAGGGGCCTGTATATGTATTTAGCCTATATTTTATTGTACGTATATATGTGTATATATTTTCTATACACTCTAAAGTAGTATATATTTAACGTATACATGTATATATATTTTCTAAAGTAGTATATGTTAAGCGTATATATGTTATATTTATATTGTTTAACGTATTCAAAATGTATATAGGTGTGTATATATAGTATATATTGAAAACAATATTTAATTTTAATTTTTTTTTTAGCTTTGACCGGATTTGACTGGTTTTCATATAACCGGGCCGGTCCCGGATTGTTTTACACAAATTTACTATTGGGTCCGGTACCGATTCGGCCCGTTAAAAAGGGCCCAGAATGGGGCCCAGAACTGGATTGGCCCACAAATCGATAAAAGTCAATGGACCAGTTCCAGGTTGATCCGACCCGGCCCTTTTGACAGCCTTAACCCTTTGTTGGTAGAGAGTTCATTTTTATAAGGTCTTAGCCCCCATATTTTCCGTGGATAATATTGCATACTATATTTTATTTTAATTAAGTTAACCTAAGGTTACCATTTATTTGATTATAAAATTCCTAGGATTTTTAGCCTATGGATTAGACTCCTAACAGTAAAACAGAACATACATGAAGAAAATAATTTTTTTCATAAACTTAAAATCCGATTTCCAACAAATTTAATTTCTGTATATACTTCTGAAAACCTCTCTACAAATAGAGTGCGGAACCAAAATATGCCATGAAACTAAAAAAATATCAAAATATGTCATGTTTTTAAAGTGGTGCCATAATATGCTTAACTCTCTTAAAAAGAGAGTTATATGCATTATTTTAACGGAAATAAGCAAACAGAGTGAAGTTTCAGAAAATGTACATAACTCACTTAATAAGTGAGTTATGCATTTTTTTTAAAGTTATGTAATAGAAGTTACATAACTCTATTAAAAAGAGAGTTATACATTTCTTTTTACATAACTCACTTTTTAAGTGAGTTATGTAATAGAAGTCACACAACTCTCTTAAAAAGAGAGTTATGCATTTTTTTCTATATGCATTTTTTCTACATGACTTACTTAAAAAGTGAGTTATATAATAAAAGTTACATAACTTGCTTTTTTCCTCTACGTAAATATAATAAAAATTATATAACTCACTTTATAAAAACTTACATATTATGCGAACAATTAATTTATCTTTTAAAGTTTTATTTTTTTAGAAAGAAGGCTAACTATTACTAAACGGAAAGAGCAAAACTCACTAATTATTTGAGTTATTCAAATATAAAATAAGTTAAAAAAATGAGTTATCCATTGAATATAGCTCTTAAAATATGTGTGATAAGTGCATAACTTTATTAGTGATATGAATTATGAATATAGTGCGAAAAATATATGCGTTATGCAAAAAAGTTGACATGTTCATCAAAAACGTTTGTTAGTCATAAAAAGTACCATTAGAAAAAATGTAAAATTCACAAAAAAATGAGCTATCCTTCTTATTTCTATAAAACTCACATATTTATATATATATAAACTCACATTTATCATATATGTCACACCCCTTTTTTAACGTACTCCAAAAAGATTTATGTTTTAAGGGTCGAAAGGGTTTTAATTATTAAAGTGACAAAAGATGAAACATTGTTTCGAAAAAGGATTATCAATCACAATTCAGAGTCGCCACTCGGCATAGATCGGGTGTGCCGAGTCACCCATAGATATCCTTTTTCAAAATGGTTTTGACTCTTTAATACTGGTTTGCGAACAGAGATTCTGGCTAAGGAATTCTGTTGACTGAGGGAAAGGTGTTAGGCACCTCTCGATCCCGTGGTTTAACCACGGTCGCTTGGTAGAGTGTATCAACTATTTTGGCATTACGAAATGTATAAATCACACAAAAGCACGCAAAATAATCAAACAATAACAAAACAAAACAAAAATATAAAGTCCAGTCCAATTATTACAACCCGAAATAAAAATACTGAAATAACCTACACTAGTCCTAAACTATGCTTTACCCGATGCCTCGGGCCTTGATCACGAGCATCCTTTGCGTACAAAATTTTTCGAGGCATTCTCCGGTGAGTAAATACAAATTACCTCGGGGCATTCTCCGGTTAAATAAATACACTTTTCAAATACGATAAACAAAACATTCAACAAATATTCCAATCATTCCAATACTACACCAATCCTAAACTTGCCTACCCGAGCTTATTGTTTGCCTACCCGCTCGACGACATATCGCATTCAACATCAACAATGTTTCAAAAATATCATAATATTCACTTTTATCAATTTTCGATTCCCATCCCCAAATTTATTTCAACCAACATGATTAAATAAGTCTCAATCAAATCAACCACAGTAATCGCGATTTCTCCAACATAATATCGAAACATATCACCACGTCACAATCATCAAACAAACACAATATTCATTCCAAATATCAAATATAATAAACATGAAATAAAAGAAAGGAATAGAATTGGACCTCGATTCGTAGCTTTCAATTAAAATTTCTCTTTCCCGATTAAGAACGTGATTGGAATCTCGAATCGACTTCAACCAGCAATGAGCTCCAACTTCAATATTTGGGATTTCAAAATTGAAAACTGAACTCGATGAACTGGACGAGATGAACAAAAAACCAAATTCCCAAACTAGGGATGAAACCCGATGAGCCCGAAGTAGTCGATCACGACAGGGAACCAAAAACCCACAACAACCCAAAGATATTTTGTAGTTTTAAAGCTTGAATCGATCATCAAGACCAACTTGCAAATCGATTTCGGCGAGAAGGTTCACCGAAAAATAGTCGAGACGCCAGATTTATACCATTATCCCTTCCCCATTTACCTCAGCTACGTGTGTATGTGTGCGATTCAGTGTATAGATCTGTGTGTGTTGGTGAGTGTGAAAGAAAGTCTGTGAGGATTATGGAAAGGTGAGTGTGTACGCTCTGTGTTTCATAGAAGCTGTGTATCATGAATTGAGTGTGTCCGTGAAGAAGAAAATACCAATTGGAATGTTCTCTCTGTGTGTATGTGAATTTGTTTTGTTTATAGAGAAGAAAGGAATTGCTTTTCTTGAGATATGTTGTGGCCTATATATGTATTCCAGTGAAGGAAAAAAATATAAAGGGGATCGGATGGGGTTACGTAGGTAGGGGGTTAGGTATTGGTAGGGAGGTGAGGTAAGGTAGGGGTGGGGTAGTGATGTGTTGTCCAAAATTGATAGGAGGAGTGGTTAATTTTGTTACAAAAGAATAATTGGGGATTAGGTTTGTTAGTGGGTTTGTTATTTTTTGTATTTTTATGGGATATAATCATACGGGTAAGGGCACGTGGTAAGACAAGGATAAAAATGTGTAGCTTGGGTCTTCGGGAGGGACAAAATTAGGTGTCTACATTATAAAACTCACTAATTATATGAGTTATATATGTAGAAACAAAATGCATAACTCACTATTTAAGTGAGTTATTTATTATATGAATATAACTCTAAAAATATATGAGTTATGGAGAATGGATTATCAGTGACGATGAGTCGTTGACTGAATTTATATATGTATATGTATATATATATATATATGTGTGTGTGTGTGTGTGAGTGAGTTTTATAGAAATAAGAAGAATAACTCATTTTTTGTGAATTTTACATTTTTTCTAATGGTACTTTTTATGACTGACAAACGTTTTTTATGAATATGTCAACTTTTTGCACAACTCATATTTTTCGCGTCATATTCATATTTCATATCACTAATAAAGTTATGCACTTATCTTACATATTGTAAGAGTTATATTCAATGGATAACTCCTATTTTTTTAACTTATTTTATATTTAAATAACTCACATAATCAGTGAGTTTTGCTTTCTCCGTTTCGTAATAGTTAGCCTTCTTTATTAATAAAATAAAACTTTAAAAGATAAATTAATTGTTCACATAATATGTAAGTATTTATAAAGTGAGTTATATAATTTTTATTATATTTACGTAGAGGAAAAAAGCGAGTTATGTAACTTTTATTATATAACTCACTTTTTGAGCAAGTCATATAGAAAAAATGCATAACTCTCTTTTTAAGAGAGTTGTGTGACTTCTATTACATAACTCACTTAAAAAGTGAGTTATGTAAAAAGAAATGCATAACTCTCTTTTTAATAGAGTTATGTAACTTCTCTTACATAACTCTCTTTTTAAGAGAGTTATGTTTAAAAAAAATGCATAACTCACTTATTAAGTGAGTTATGTACATTTTTTGAAACTTAATTCCGTTTGCTCATTTTCGTTAAAAATGATGTATACAACTCTCTTTTTAAGAGAGTTAAGCATATTATGGTACCACTTTAAAAATATGGCATATTTTGATACTCATTTTAGTTTCATGGCAAATTTTGGTTCCGGATTCCTGTAAATAACTATGAATATGACTAACCACTGCCCTAAACACCTCTACGGTCCGAGCTAGAGTATCGATTATGGATTGATCGAAATAAAGTAATTTTAGTTAAAATCTTATTTTATCTACGAGTTATTGAATACGTACGTACAATTTCTTTCGTTTCAATTTATATGACATATTTTTTCTAAATCTTATCCGAAAAAGAAAGTTAGCTCTATATAATTATAAATAACATAACTTTAAAATTTCTCTGCTACTCTTAATGAAATTATTTATAGTTTATGCAAATATTGAAGGTTTGTTATTTTAGATGGCAAGTTTCATGTGATCAAAGGATAAAGGATAACACGTAAATTAAGATGGAGGAAGTTGGTCAAAATGATCTCTTGTGAGCAATTATGAATCAAATAGAAAAAAATTGTCTTTTGATTTCTTACACATAAAAATGAAGATATCTTATAAGAAAGACATAAAATTAAAAACAAGTTTGTAAAAGGACTGTACAACCAAATCTACAATAATTTGAACCTACCAACTTAAAAATCCCAAATTCATAAACTTTAAATCTTGATCCAACACCCAGGGGCGGAGCCACCTTATAGTTAGGGATTTACTCGAACCTCCTTTGGTGGAAAAGTATATTATTTATACATAGTTAAAATCATCTTATATATATATAATTAATGTTAAACCTTCTTCGACTAGTTCATATATCTACTTCTTTTAATTTTAAATCTCCTTAATGAAAATTCTCATTTCGCCGTTATCCGCGCAGCTTAGAAATTAAGAGAACAACTAGCATTTTGTAGGTTTTGTAAAGTCTTCCATAAGATGAAAGGCATCATAGCAAATTTAGAGTCCCCATGCATATTGTACGTACTAAAAGAAGTTAAAAGAAAGAATTTTGGGATAAGTGAAGTGAAGTGAGACAGCTTTATGGTGCAAAATTTTAGTCAGATTTTTTTTTTTTAATTTGAACTTGCAAAGCCATCAAATCAACTTGTGATTTTTCATGAAAGGCTATCAACTAGTTCAATAAAGGCTTCTTTGTTGCTGTTTAGATTTGTGCATGTAATGTCTCATAATACTGATGACTTCACCTTTTGCACTGTTACATATATATCCTAAGTCCTACTTCATATAGTGTAAATAGGATTTTTTTTAGTGTTCGATATTTATATTGGGCTAAGATTAATGCAATTTTCTATGTTTAAGGCTCATTTAGAAGATAAGAGGGAGTTGTTTGGATGATAAACACCTTTCATTTTCAACGGAATTTCTTCGACACCCAAGCTGAAATGCGAAACCTTTAGTTAAGAATGGATAGATTCTATCAATCATACACAAAGAGGCGGAACCAGGATTTTCACGAAGGGGGTTTGAAATGTGAATAAGAATTAATCGAATGGGTTCGACATCTATTATATATAGATAAAATATAATTTTAGTGATGTATAAATAGTACAATTTTCCGCCGAAGGAGATTCGTGGAACCCCATTACAAAGGCCGGCTCCGCCCCTGCATACACACACTTAACTTGTAATTCGTTTGCGCTATGATTAGTGAACATGAAACCTTAACATAAGTATCGAACACCGAGTAACAAAAAGAAACAAAAAATCCATATTCAAAAAATATTTTTTCTTTTGCCCTTAGAAGAGGGTGTGGGGGTGGGGTAGAGTGGGGGTGGGGGGTTGTTCAGTGTAGGATGAAGAATGTACAGTATTTGCCAATGTAACCTTTCATAGGAGAACACATAAATATGGAGAGAGAAATGAAAGGAGGAAGAAGCTATGAGATTTATGAAATGACAAGGCCTAAAAATGAGCAAATTGGGAATCGAGCATCTTATTTTGTTCACTATTCAATTGTCCTTCTCATTTTTTGGTTTTAATTTATATATACTTGAAAATTGATATTATTAAATTTTTTATGCATTTTAATATGTTATAGTAGGTCATATATGTCGAAGGAAAGTGTTTGAGTAACTGGTAAAGTTGTTGCTATATATATATATATATATATATATATATATATATATGTAATCAGGAAAGTTACTAGTTCAAGCCTTGGAGACAGCCTTTTGTAGAAATGCAAGGTAAGGTTGCGTACAATAAATCCTTGTGGTGGGACCCTTCCACGAATCCTACATATAGTGAAAGTTTTAGTATTACAAGCTGTCTTTTTTATGCAACCAGGAGGTTACTGGTTCAAGCCTTGAAAGCAACCTTTGGTAGAAATACAAGTAAGACCGCGTACAATAAATTCTTGTGGTGGGACCCTTCCGCAAATCCTACACATAGCGAAAGCTTTAATGCATTGAACTGTCTTTTTTATAGCAGGTCATATATCTTGTTTTATAGGACATTACTCAGTATATTATAAGTTCAATAATTTTGATCCAAAACCTATGTATGTATTCAAATATTCACTAATTATACATCTAATGCATTTAATTGGCCTATTAAACTTTTTATCGTATACTTCGCCCATTCAAATTATTTTTTGTGATTTTTAAACATTATTATCTTAAATTATTTGTCATTTTAGAAGGTTAAGATAAAATTATTATTTTTTATTTCTATTTTATCCTTTGCGATTATTCTCGAAAACTTCAAACATCTCAATTATGGGGTGATAAATAGAGTAAATACTCAATGAAGAGATATTACTCGTATATCTTAAGACATAAACAGGAATAAAATAGTCAAAACTTCTCCTAATTAATATTTTCTTAAGGATCATATAAAATAGAAACATGACACATAATTTGAAATAAAAAGGCAATAAGAATTTGTGTATTATTCAAATGGTGTGTAAATATAAAAGAAGGGTAATGTGTATACTATAGAGTATCTAGACAGACAAGAAAAACCTAGCATCTTCCTCCCCCACGCCACCTCACCCCACCCCCACCATCCCCTTAGCTAAAAAGAAACAAAATCCTAGCATAAAGTCCCCAACCCAAGACCACCTAATGTTACTATTACCCTTTGGTCATAACTCTTTAAAACTTAGTTTATTTATAGCCTTATATCCTCCTCCTCAAATTTCTTAGACAAGATTTTTAACCATGCAAAGTACTCATAATTCAATCACATACGTAACTTCTAGTGAATTTGAAGATGAACTTTCTACTGTCCTCTCTCTTGGTCCTCCTGGCCAAATAAACCTTCAAAAAAATAGTACTACTACAAATTTTCATGACTATTTTTCATCATCTTCTTCTTCTAGTTTCCAGTTCCAAAGTTATAATAATAATAATCAAGAAGGTGTCACTGTGGCTCTGCATATTGATTCATCAAGTACTACAAGTTCCAACAACAACAACAACAACCCTAGTAGAAATAATAATAGTAATATTTCACTAGCAAATGGACAATATTGGATTCCAACTCCAGCACAAATTCTTGTTGGACCTACTCAATTTTCTTGTGCTGTTTGCAACAAAACTTTCAACAGATTCAACAACATGCAGGTTTAGTTTTGCATTTGTATTTACTTTTATTCATGTTAATGTTCTTGTATATGCAACTTTTAGTTCATTATTTTATTTTTATACCCTCCTTTTTCCATGTTAATATTAAGGTTATTATTATGTATAATGTGTTTGTGCTAATTAACCATCAAAGAATGTGGTGCAACAGATGAGGCCGGTCCTTTCTTAACAAAAGGTATCGGTTTTGATCTCTGGGTGGAGAAATATCCTTTGTAGGAACTGCCATATGCAGCCTGATTAATGAGGCTCCATGCGGGTACAGAAAATAAGAAAAATGTTTGTGCTAATTGCTCATATGTAGCCATGCACAGTGCACATTCATCTCTTATAAACATGATTCAAGAGTTCTACATTTTTGAAAAATATAGGTTTAGAACTTAATCTTTATACTATTTTCTTGAATTTTCCACATATTATTCAGTAATATTTAGGAGTAAAACTTAAAATACTGGGTTCAATTGAACTCATCCACAGTACAGGACCATCCTGTTTTAGACATGAAATTAAACTTCTTGAATTTTGTCTTTTTGTTGTCTCATATCTAATATACTTCTAGTCAAGTTTCAAGTCATCTAAATTCTCAACTTACCAAAAATAGGTAACAAATTTCATGGTTTTTGTCCACAAAAAAAGTTAATTTTGCTTGGTCCAACTTGTTATGTCACATTTTTTTCCCCTTTTGTTAACTAGTGAGGTGACCCTTGTTTAATATTTTTTTCCTTTTTAATTATTAGATGCATATGTGGGGGCATGGATCACAATATAGAAAGGGACCAGATTCACTAAAAGGGACAAAACAAGCTTCATCATCAATGTTAAGGTTGCCTTGTTATTGTTGTGCTGAAGGTTGCAGGAACAACATTGACTATCCAAGATCAAAGCCATTGAAAGATTTTAGGACTCTACAAACACATTATAAAAGAAAACATGGTGCAAAACCATTTAATTGTAGAAAATGTGGGAAGAATTTTGCTGTTAGAGGAGATTGGAGGACTCATGAGAAAAATTGTGGGAAAGTTTGGTTTTGTATTTGTGGTTCTGATTTTAAACATAAGAGGTCACTCAAAGATCATGTTAAAGCTTTTGGTGATGGACATGCACCACATAGTGAGAATTCTTATTATCATCATGTTGAAGGAGACGACGACGAGGAAGAAGATGACGATGATGATGAAGAAGAACACGGAAATATGGGACTTTAATTTAGAAACATAAAAGGGCAGTTCAGTGCACAAAGCATCTCGCATTCATGAAGAGTTCGAGAAAATGTCTCATCCCAATTAGGAGTCTAATATAGGAGTAACTTTTTAATTAGTATGAGGGATTTGAGTAGGGTATTTTTGGGCTTATTTTGCATCTATGTTTTTGTGTGCATATGTTGTTGGGGGGTGGGGGTGGGGATGATGAGGACAAATAGTTTAGTAAGACCATGTTGTCTCTAAGCACTAATGTTAACATTTAGATGTGTACTCAAAGTCTCAAATTGCATAATTTCATTGAAGATTTGTGTAAATCTATTATCTTGTTATTTCATGTTGGTTTACTTTATCCATATCAAGTTCAAACTTCAAAGAGGGTTCAATTGAATTCCATTAGTGAAAAATTAAACTAAAGAAATAGTAACATAAAAGCCCATGTTAGAGCTTTTAGAGATGGACAAAGTAACACATAGTGTGTAATTATTATCATCATAGTGTAGGAGAAATATAGGAAGAGGAAGAAAAAAAAATTAGAATGAATTCTTGATAATGATGAATGAGAAAAATTTTCAGCCCGGTATACTAAAGCTTCCGCTATGCGTAGGGTTTGGGGAAGGATCCCACCACAATTGTGTATTGTACGTAGCCATTTCTGTCAGAGGCTGTTTTCAAGGTTTGAACCCGTGACCTCCTGATCACATGACAGCAACTTTACCAGTTACTCCAAGGCTCCCTTTCAGCTGATGAATTAGAAGAACTATGAAAATGGAATTTTTAGTATAAACGAATAGTTCAGTATACTAAATATCTCACTTTTATATAAAGTTCGAAAAAGGTCACATCCAAAGGAAGTGTAATATAGGCAACTACGGTGAAGGTAACTTTTTTTTTTTAATCCTTTGTGATGATAGCAAAAAAAATGGCATTTGACTAGGGACTTTTTTGGCTTCTTTTGCATGTATTTTTTCGTGTGCATATGTTCTCTTGTGGACAAAGGGACGAAGACAAAGTGATAGTAAACCATGTTGCAGAATATATATTAATGTCAAAATTTGGAAGTGTCAATTGTCAAATTGCATAATTTAATTGAACGTTACAAATAAAGAGATTTAGTAAGCATGCAAGTGTAAGTCTATTAGCTAGGTTGTTAATTTATGTCATGTTTAGTTAATCCATATCAATTGTCATTGAATTTCTTTCATCAAAAAATTGAACTAAGAAAATAGTATCATACTCGAAAACAACTTTTTTTCTTATAATATAAATTGTGGAAGCTTCTAGTTAATACGCAAAAATAGGTGATCGCATTTTGTATATTAATTTTTCAAATCCCCTTAATAGAATTTCTGACCGCGTCATTGATGAATGACTCATAAAATGAACTATTCTTTTCTTAATTCATGTATGACAAATGTAGGATAATTATACCTCTTTTGCAACATAAAAAATAAAAATAAAAAGGGGGGGGGGGGGATTCAGTGCATTAGAGCTTCTGATATGCTCGGAATTCAAGAAAAGATCTAATCACAAAAGTCTATTATACACAACCTTAGAAAGAATGGCCTAGAGGTTTTATGGACCATTGAAGAAGTGTTTTAACGTGTCTCAGTCACTACTTTGACTTTTTTTATCCAATTATCGAGATAAAAATGACGGTAGGATGGACGAAATCCTAAACCAGGATATAAGACTCGTAATTCAAGCAATCCAATCTTCTGCGGGTAAAACAAAAGCCCCCCAAAAATGTTTTACCTTATATTTCTACAACAGACTGTTACCAACATAATTAAGATTCTTATAATTAAATTATAAACACAACTATCTATATATGCTACAAATATAAAAAGTAGGATTCTGCTGCCTGACCTTATCTCATATATTTTTAAAAAATAAAAATAAAAATTGCCAAGCATAGAGTTGTCTCTTTTGTCATTCAGAAGCAGTAGTAGTTGTAGTAGTAGTAATAGAATCTAAAAGTAAATTCAGCAAAAAATAAAGCTGGAAACAAAGAGAAGCAGACATAATAGTCAGAAATGTCTTCAGAAAATTGCACTGTTCATTAGCTATGCATTGCTTGCCACAGCCCTCACACTCTCAGCCTATCTTATAGTATTAATATTCCCTTCGTCTCAATTTATACGATGTAGGTTAGTTGAATATAAAATTTAAATAATTTTTTTGTGTGGTCTAAGAGCAATACTCTTTCAGTCTCAATTTATATGATGGTATTCGAATTTCAAGAATTTCACGAGTTTTTCTTTGATTTGGATTTCTTCATATGCCTTGTAAATGTGTTGGGTTCGAAATCAAGAGGGCGTTATGCGGAAGCTATTAGTTGCAAACTATCGTAGTGATAATTCAGACGACAAAGAAAAACATACTAAAAACATATTATTGATGTAATTTGGTCAAGTGGCCTACATATTAAAAACAAATATCAAAAAACATTAAAAACTATTGGAAGAAAATCTCCCCGTAAATGAGACTCTTTAAACGACTACATTGTGGATGCTACTATGTTATGCTATGAGAAGGGAGTCTTTAGATGTCCAAAACCTTCAAGAAAGAGGTTAGCCAAATGTGGAAAAGAATTATATTTTTTTCTTTCAGGAAAAGTAAAAGTAATTCTGATAACTTTTATTTTTCTTCTAAGAAAAAATAAAACTTAAATATAGTAAGAAAATCAGGACAAAAATCCTAACAAAATACTCGTGAACCGTTAATTATTGTAACTTACCCTAGTTTTTACGTAGTTTCAAGATATGTCCATGTTATTCTTAAAAAACTTAAGATTCTACATGTGAATCACTATCAAAATTAAGAAGTTCGACTCGATCTCAAAATTCAAACTATAACACACAAATTGAAACACAGGGGGCAAATATAGATATTTGTGCAACAATAGATTACTTCATAATTTAAAGTAAAATAGGAAGTTTTATTTCTAAATATAATTCCTATTGAGGCCTCGACTAATCTGATTTAAGAAAATAACTCTTTTGAACTAAATCTTTTTTCATATTCAAGATTCAAATTCAAAATCTATTAAAAGTGTGTGTCACATAAATTAGAATAGGGTGGAAGCTTTAACTCGTTTTTTCTCTTCTTTCTTTGTTTGTGAGTACTAAGCCGTGGATCTATCGGAAAAAATCGTTTTACTTCATCTCAAGTAATGGTATGAACTGCGTATAGTTTAACACACACACACCCCGGACCCAGGGGCGGCTCAAGCTAATCTGTGGCCTAAGGCAAAAATCAAACGGATGCCTTACATTTTTAAGAAAAAATAATTATTTTTATAAAGTCTATTTTTAAAATTATATGACCGTATTTAATAATTTTTTTAATTAATAATATAGTCCATGCATTAAAAAGTTATTACTATATCAAACTCCTAAAATTTTTTATATACAAAAGTTTTTTTTTTCTATAAATAATATTTAATATATTTCTTAAAATTTGTAACTTATTATTACAAAACAGAAAAATGAGGCCCTCAAATTTTTGGGGGCCTTAAGCGGCCTTCTTTCTCCAAAAGGGTTGAGCCGCCCCTACCTGAATCTCACTTTGTAGAAATACATTGGGTATGTTGTTTTTTATTTCTGTGATACATATATATGTGACTGAGAGAGTACTCATAGTGAGTCTTTTTCTAAGTTGTACTGAATAGAGAGTCAGTGAGAGTTCTACTAACACTTTGATGGAGAACTTTTGTCAGTATAGTAAACAATGGACCACTGGAACTTGCTGTTTTTGGGGTTTCACCCAAAGTAATAACTTTTCTCTTTTTCAGAATATCCAACAAAAAAACACATATATCATACACTATCTACCACCACCTACAAAAATCTATCTCATGATAGTGACGGAATCAGAAATTCTAATTAGGAAACTCGATAACGTTTGATATTAGGAGTGAATATATAATGTATCGCAAGTTACGGTTCAGTAGAATTCAATAACTCTTCGTGTTAAGAAAATTTACATAATATGTATAAATTATTGATTTCGAACAGCCAAACTCAATCATTGTCATGTCCTGAAATTCAGAATTCAAATTTAAAATCTTAAATTGTGAACACGTAATCTAAAGTAATTTTCAAACTGCTAGCTTTGGCGCTACACCGGAAGTTTCACTTATATGTTTTTAGCTAACTTTTGGAGCGTACTTTCCTGGCTAGATAGTGTGTTAATTCATTCAAACAGACTAAATTTGGATTCGCGTATTGCAGGATTCGTTTTTTTACGAGGTGCAGCGCGTCCAACATAATATTCTTCATTCATAAAGCTCGAACTCGAGATCTTCAATTAAGGGTGGAGAGAAATTTCAATCATCTCACCGCAATTATTGGTTATTGATGGTATTGCTTACTTTTGTAATTACTAAACAGTTATACCATCCCATCATAATCTTTTTTTAGCTTTGATTTTTAACTTATTTTAGTGTTTTGAATAACTCAATTCTTTTCTGCTGGCTAGCCATCTTTATATATATTCATTCATTTTTTGCATGCATGCACCCCTCATAAAGCTTTTCTTTAATTGCCTTTTCTTTCCCCATGTTTGATCATCTATCCCATCAATGATGATGACCCTTTCTTCCCATCTGTTCCCTTCACATGCTTCTATATATAAAGTGAAAAGGTTATCGAAAAACGTTCCTCTTTTTATCACTATAAAAAACAGTTTGGTGCACTAAAACTTTTGCTATGTGCGAAATTCAAGGATAAGCCGAACATAACGGTCTCTATATTATATTACTATTGACAAAATTCATTGTTAATCTTATTTAGCCATGAATTGATAAAAAAAATTATGGTAACTATGATAGTAATGAATTAGTGACTAAATGATCATAACTACTTTTGATTTTTTTTTTTAAATGATATATATCATGGATGCTTTAAAATAGGCCCACTCAAACCACACAAGAGAGAGAGAGGGATCGGGAGTTGTAGATTCTTTTTTATAAGGCTTTTGAGTAATGTCGATTTACGTGTGTGTGATCATCTCATCTAAATGTTTTATTTATTAGAGAGAAAACACTTTATTTATTTAATTATGTCTTCAACACACCTCTCGTACAAACTTGAGTTTTTATATTGAGCCAAACATGAGATTTTTTTTCTTTTTAATACTATGATTTATGTCTTATTTCGACATGAAGTTTAAGAAAGAAAGAATTTTTTTGAACTTGTGGTGTTAAGCATATCACGACATTTCAAAAGCTATGAAAGAATGCCATAAATCTTCTTGCAACGGACTATAATAAGCAACCAGTCTCACATAAATTGGAACAGATGGAGTACTACTCCTCATAGATCCTTGGTGTTGTACAACAACATATCCCGTATACACTCACAAGTGAGGTCCGAGAAGGATAGAGTATTGTACCAGATTTTACCCCTACCTACCTCGTGGAGGTAGAGAGGTTGTTTACAAAAGATCCTCGACTAAAGTGCAACGAATCAATGTAGATCCTTGGTGTTGTACAACAACAACATATCCCGTATACTCTCACAAGTGAGGTCCGAGAACGATAAAATATTGTACACAAACCTTACCCCTACCTCGTGGAGGTAGAGAGATTGTTTACAAAAGATCCTCGATTGAAGCGCAACAAATCAAAGTAGATCCTTGGTGCTGTACAACAACATATCCTGTATATTCTCACAAGTGAAGTCTGAGAAGGATAGAGTAGTACACAGACTTCACACCTACCTCGCGGAGGTAGAGATATTGTTTACAAAAGATCCTCGACTGAAGTGCAACGAATCAAAGTAGATCCTTGGTGTTGTACAACAACAACATATCCCGTATACTCTCACAAGTAAGGTCCGAGAACGATAAAATATTGTACACAAACCTTACCCCTACCTCATGGAGGTAGAGAGAGTGTTTACGAAAGATCCTCCACTGAAGTGCAACAAATCAAAGTAGATCCTTGGTGCTGTACAACAACAAACATATCCCGTATATTTTCACAAGTGAGGTCCGTTGAGGATAGAGTATTGTACACAGACTTCACCCCTACCTCGCGGAAGTAGAGATTGCTTACAAAAGATCCTCGACACAAGTGCAACACATCAAAATAGATCCATGGTGTTGTACAACAACAACATATCCCGTATACTCTCACAAGTGAGGTCCGATAAGGATAAAATATTGTACACAAACTTTACCCCTACCTTGCGGGTAGATTGTTTACAAAAGATCCTCGACTGAAGTGCAACAAATCAAAGTAGATCCTCAGTGTTATAAAGAACAATATTTCCTAACATTTCATGTATTGATCTCTACATAAATGTCTATATTTCCTATTATGGAGCAACAATCACAAGAATTATGATATGAACACCACTAACTAGAACCATACTGTAATTAATAGTGTAAGTAGAATTAATATGTTGTCAAAATTTCTGCACCAGTTTTTGTAATCAAAATAGTATGTTCAAACTGAGCAGCAGGGCTACCATCAGCAGTCAGAGTTGTCCAGTTATCTTCCCATGTTACACATTCTGTGCTTCCCAATGTGAGTATTGGTTCTGTAATAAATACAAAACAAAAGTGATGCAAATTTATACTACTCAATTTGCTCAAACTGATAATAAAGAGACTACTGATAAAGGTATAGAAAGTTAGTCTAAAAAAAGGAAGTATTGTAACCAATCAAGTTCAGCTTTCACAACTGATTTGTCTATTTTTCGGAAAAATGGATGCGAAAAACGCTAGGTGATTTATTCATATCAGCCTCGGTGGACAGAGTTATCAGTAGTTAACGATGAACGCTATACCCTACAGAATAGTCGAGGTGTGCAGAAGCTAAGGAGAAGGGAATTCATTCGCTCGTTATTTAGTACGAATCAATAATCCACTCGATAAAAACTAGCTCTTGGACAAGCTAGCCCAGATAGATTGTAAGTTATACAGAGAGTTAATCTAGAAAGGAAGTATATAACCAATAAAGTTCAGCTTTCACAACTGATTTGTCTATTTTCCTGAAAAGTAAACTTACGACTCGCAGAAATCAGAAAAATAGATACATAAAAACACTAGGTGATTTAGTCATATCAGCCTAAGCCTTTGTGGACAGAGTTATCAGGTACATGTACTGACAGGGGGCAACAGGTGCTTGATAGAATAGTCGAGGTATGCAGAAGCTAGCTCGCGCACCCCGTTATCCAAAGAGAAGTGGAAATAATAGGTTTAGGTGATTTCTTTCTATCTGCCTAAGCGTTGGTAGGCAGAGTTATCAAGTACCTGTACTGGTGATAATGGGGGTAGACAGTTATCCGATAGAATAGTTGAGGTGTGCAGAAACTACCCCCACACCCCGTTATCCAATGAGAATTGGAAAAATACATTTAGGTGATTCTTTTCCTATCTGCATAAGCCTTGGTGGGCAAAGTTATCAAGTACCTGTATTGTATTGATGCTGATGGCCAACGGGGGTAGATAGGTGACCAATAGTCGAGGTGTGCCGAAATTGGCCTGACAACTCATTATCCAAATAGATTTAGGTAATAATTTCTTCCTATCTGCCTAAGTGTTGGTGGACATAGTTATGAAGTACGTGTACTGATGCTGATGGGCGAAGACGGGTACCGATAGTTGCATAAAGGAAGTTGCTCAATCATTCTCTTTTGGATAATTTTCGAGTCACTTTCAAGTCTCAAGCACCACCAACATGGTGACCTAGTAACCCAAGGCAAATGTTGAAGAACTATTACTTGAGTGTATCAAGATCAAATTATTCCACAAATTTAGCTTTGAGGAACTATCGTTCTGCGTCGTCAAGGTCATCAACATGATCACGTAGGCACGTCTAAATGTACTACAACTTCCTAAAACTGTCAAAAGTAGTTCAACAAATGTCGACATTCGTACCAAACCATAAGGTAGAAAAAAGTGTTTAAACTACACATATAGCTAATCAATAAAAGCTATGCGTAAATAGTAAATAGAAAAATGTCCAATATTAATAGTAGTTCAGCACTATGGTAATTTTATACTTTCATTAGTGTCAACAAATTGCAGTTTATGTTTTCGAGAAGATATAGCAGTTCCATTTTCCAATTTTTTCACAGATAGATGTGGTTTTGATCACTCTCTTGAATCAAATTCATGATATAAACATTATACTAATGCACTTACCAATAGTAAATGTTTGCCCTTCAACCATGAAGCCGGACTTGTCATTACCTGCCGAAAAGGATTACATACTTAGGGATAGCAACTTCAAAACAGGACTATAAGGGTGATCTTAAAAGTAGAATGAAACGATCTTTTCACCGTGAAGGTGATATTCAATAAAAAGGGAAAATGTCAGAGAGGTAAGTGGCTATTAATTTTGGAGTCTATGCATTTTATTTTAGATGCAAATAAGTAACGGAGGAGATTCAGTTAACCATGGAATATCGTATTAGTAACTAAGACGTTCTTGGAAATAGAATAAAGCAACTAGTGGCTTCTGTATGTTGAACATATGTATGTTTCTTTAAGAACATAACCAATTTTTGAACATGTCTTGATAACAAACAACTATACCCAGTTGCTTTCTGATATCATTTCAAATAAACTATAATCTATCTTGTTATTTTGTATATTGTTTTTTTTTAATCAGGTAAATTATTCAGTGATAATAAAAAATTATTTTCTATATTGTTAACATTAGAGGGTGATATCTTTGGATCAGTATAAGCACGGATCATGCAATGACCACTCAATTTGTGCCAGAAAACTGATGGATCTTTCCAAATTTGAATCAGACGAAACTTCGTCCAACTTTTTTTAATCTAGTTATAGCTTGATGTTGCAGATAATCCAGATTTTGCTAAGAATGTGCAGATGTCCCGGTGAGGAGGTGCGAGAGGTAGGCCGTGATGGGCGTAAGGAGAGGGGCCCAAGAATTCTTGGAGAGAGATGACTAGGCATGATATGGTGCATCTTCAGCTTACGGAGGGCACAACACTTGCCAGGAGGTTGCGGAGGTTGAGTATCACCATGTTAGTAGGTTGCCGAGCGTTTTTCTTTTTCGTCCAAGAGTATTAGTTCCATTTTTATGTTTGCTTATTCTTGTATCTATAGTACTACCTGTTTATTTCTTCCATTTCATCTATCTTATTGTCCTGTTGCTGTTACTGCCTGTTACTTCCTTTGCATCTCTTCTTGAGCCGAGGGTCTATCGATCGGCTCTCTACCTTACAGGGTAGGGGTAACTCGGGTAAGGTCCAGACTCCACCTGTTGGAATTATACCGGGTACGTTGTTGTTGTTGCAAGTAAAAAATTCCAATGATCAGCATAGCTACCAACTTAATTGATGAATGGCCATGTTATTCATTAGCGTTTTGTATAAGATATTTATGCATTTACATAGCCAAACCTATTGTTTCTGGGAAAGTAGACACAATCAACTCCTCCAAAAGTAAACCTATCTAATATCAGCTTTATGTCAGATTAAGCATGGCCATCACAATTCTAGAAAGCTCTTCCACAACTTTCGGAGATTTTACTAAATGAACAGAAGTGCTGTAGTAAATGTCAAAGCCGATCAAAATGACAGTGACTTACGGTGATGAAATATAAGTGGTTCGGAGTGAAATACTGTCCCAATGCCATGTCCAACAAAACGATCAACAACACCATAACCAAATTTTTCAGCATGTTCACTGAAACCAAAGTCCACGAAAGAGCGTCAACAAAAAATAAGGTACATAATGCAAGAAATGGCATTAATTGTTTGCAGCAATATTTAAGAATGTCAAGTTCCTTGCAGATTTTACTAACAATGCAGAGAGAATTGGAGAGTAGGAAACTGGAGAGAATTATTTCATATCATCCTTTTCTATATTGATTCCAAAGCATCTTCACTCCTTATATAGAAGCTTCCACTAACCTTCTAGATAGTCACATGCCTTGCATGTGCAGATTCTAACTAACTCTTAGCTATTCATAACTAACTAACAACTCATTAATACACTTTTCTAATCCTGAAAATACCATCGGCATTTTATCACTCCCTCTCAAGCTGTAGAGTGGTATGCATCTAACACTCCCAGCTTGGTAAGCAGTAATTGATGTTGTTCTGTTCCCAAGCCTTTAGTTAGGATATCTGCAAGCTGCATTCCAGTGTGTACATAAGTAGGTTTGATCATCCCTGTTTTCACCTTTTCTCTTATAAAGTGGCAATCAATTTCTATGTGCTTTGTCCTCTCATGGTAAATTGGATTTTCAGCTATTTGTATAGCAGCTTTACTGTCACAGTACACTGTTATAGGCCTCTCCACTTCTATTCCAAGATCTTGTAGCAAGCCAGTTAGCCATATGAGCTCTGCAACTACTGCTGCCATGCTCCTGTACCCTGATTCAGCTGAACTTCTGTTGATTGTCTGTTGTTTCTTAGACTTCCAAGACACCAAAGACTCTCCCAGCTTTATAGCATATCCAGTGACGGATCTTCTTGTGTTTGGGCAAGCAGCCCAATTTGCATCACAGTAAGCTTTCACCTTTGAGATATTACCTCTTGTGAACATGAACCCTAAGCCAGGTGACTTCTTTAGATATCTAACCATCCTCAAAGCAGCCTCCCAGTGCGACAATTTAGGATGTTGCATAAACTGGCTTAAGACCTGTACTCCAAAACATATATCAGGTCTTGTAGTAGTTAAATACAACAATTTTCCAACAAGTTGTTGATATCTTGTTACATCCTCTAGCTCAGGATCATCAGTAACTCCAAGTTGTTGATCATATTCTGTAGAAGTTAACTTGGTGCTGACCTCTAAAGGAGTGCTTACTGTCTTAGCACCACTAAGCCCAGTATCAGATATCAACTTCAAAGTATATTTTCTTTGACTTAACAAAATTCCTTCTTTGGACCTCAATATTTCAATTTACCTCAAATTTCCCAAATCCTTCATTTTAAAATGCTGTTGTAGGGTTTCTTTGGCTCCTTGAATCATGGCCTCATCATTTCCAGTGATCAAGAGATCATGTACATAAACCAAAATGATCACCATAGCTGCATCTTTCTTCAAAATAAAGAGTGAATGATCATGAGCATTTTGGCTATATCCAGCACTCAACAATGCCTCGGTGAGTTTGATGTTCCATTGTCTGGAAGCTTACTTAAGTCCATAAAGAGACTTAAGTAGCTTGCACACCTTATTCTCCCCCTGAACAGCAAAACCAAGAGGCAGGGACATGTAAACCTCTTCATAAAGGTCACCTTGCAAGAAAGCATTATTGACATCCATTTGTAACATTTTCCAGCCTTGAGAAGCTGCTATACTGATCACAGTTCTCACAGTGACCATCTTAGCCACCGGAGAGAAAGTATCATGATAATTTAATCTCTCCTTCTGGTTGTAACCCTTGGCTACCAACCTTGCTTTATATCTTTCTACTTCACCTGATGCCTTGTATTTGATCTTATAGACCCAATTAGAACCAATAGGCTTCTTGCCCAATAGAAGATCCACCATTTCCCAAGTGTGATTATCTTCCAGAGAGCTTGTATTTCCTGATTCATAGCATGTATCCATTTGTCATCTCTTGAAGCTTCTTGATAAGATTGTGGTTCAAGTGTAGCTGAAAAAGCACTGAGATAGGACTGATATGATGGGGAAAAATGATCATATGATACATGATTTGTGATAGAGTAAAGACTGGACTTGGAAGGAACCACATAGTCTTTGATCCAGATAGGAGGTTTAACAGTTCTCCCAGATGGAGCTGGTGTTGAATCATTGCAGAACTCAGAGCTTGTAGGAATGACATCTACAGGAGCAACATGGTATCCAATGATGATGGACCAGAACTCGGTGAGGAAGAATCAACTTCAAATAAATCTTCTGTTAGAGGATCAGGACCAAGTGGACACAAAACAGGTGCAGCTTCTTCTTTATATGCATCCTTAAAAGGGAAGATGTGTTCTCTGAACACTACATCTCTACTCACAAAGAATTTTTTGTGCTCCCAATCAAACAATCTATATCCCTTCTGTGTATCAGAATAACCAACCAAAACTGCAGTGTTTGCTCTAGACTCAAACTTTGTTTCTTTGGGCAAGACAGTGGCAAAACATAAACAACCAAATACCCTGAGATGATCTAGGATTGGCAGTTTCCCATGTAACAACTCAAATGGAGATTTATTGTTTAATATGACACTGGGAACTCTGTTTATCAAATAAACAACAGTTTTAATGCATTCACCCCAAAATCTAGCTGGTACCTTAGATTGGATCTTCAATGCTCTACCCATTTCAAGTATATGTCTATGCTTCCTTTCCACCACCCCATTTTGTTGGGGTGTGTAAGGACAACTACTTTGATGAATGATGCCATTTTCACTTAAAAGTTTTGCAAACTGGTTATTGAAAAACTCAAGACCCATTGTCAGATCTTAACACCTTTATTGTAGTATTAAACTGGTTACACATCATAGAAATGAAATCTTTCATCACCACCACAACTTCTACTTTAGACTGTAACAAACAAACCCAAGTATATCTACTAAAATCATCAACTATGGTGACAAAATAATGTTTTCTGTCATGAGTAGGATGTTTGTGAGGACCCCATACATCTAGGTGAAAAAGTTCTAAAACTCTACTAGATTTGGTCATGCTAACTGGAAATTTTAACCTGCACAGTTTTGCCAAAGGGCATACCATGCAATCTTCTTGAACATCATCCTCCACTTTATTCTCCAATGATGGAATATGTTTCATAGTCTTCAGTGAAGTATGTCCTAAGCGAAGATGCCATAACCTTGAATCCTCCTTGTTCTTCAACACTATCCCAGCTACAACTAAAAATTTATTCTTCAAGTTATAGAGGCCACTAGACTCCTTACCAATCCCAATCACCTTCCCATTGAAGAGTTCCTGCAATACACACAAGTAAGGGTAGAAAGAACAACAATTGAGTGTCTTTGTCAACTTAGACACAGAAGTAGGTTGAATTTGAAATCTGGCACGTGGAGAACATCCTTCAGGGTAATGTTTCCTAAAATCTTTGCAGATCCTGTTCCCTCTATATGTATTTTGGCTCCTGCTGGTACCTCCACCTTATTACAATTTGAGTCCTTTACTGCTTTATGATTAGTTAATGCCTTTCTACAATGTGTGATGTGATGTGAAGCACCGGAGTCAATGATCCATTCATACTCTATAATACTTGGTTGTAATGAAGTCATACCTGCCATGTTGGACTTACATTCTGCTGCTGACTCCTTATCCAACATGTCCAGAATCTTCCCATAGTGTTCCTCTGAGAAATGCCTTCCTTGAAGTTGTTGGTTTGAGCTGCTTCCCATTTCAAACGCTGAAGTATGTGCATAAGACTTTTGACCTCCAGCATGTCCATCTTTTGGTGAATTTTGCCGATAGAATCTATTGGATCCATTTCCTTGGTCATTTCGATTGTGAGCATATGTTCCAGCATTGTTTCCTTGTTCATTCGAAATCTTTTCACCCTTTTTACTCTTAAAATCTGGAGGATAACCTTTTAAACGATAGCAGTTTATGGACAAGTGCCCTTTGCAACCACAGTGGATACACTTCTCGTCTTGATCACTTCCTTGATATCCTTGATAGCGTTGATTCTTCTGTAAACCATAGTGTTGATTCTTCTGGAAACCTTGATTCCTTCCAGCAAACAAGGTTAAAGCCTCCTTCCCAGAATCTGTCATTCCCAATTTCCTTTGGTTTTCTTCTTGATTTACTACTGCATATGCCTGATTCACACTAGGTACAGGTGTTTTAAGCAAGATAGCACTTCTCACTTGAGCAAAACTTTCATTCAATCCAACAAGGAATTGCAGTAAACGTAACTGCACCATGTGTTCGATAAAAGGCTTTGTTTCTTCACATTCACACCCCGGTGATGGTACCGTAACATCTAATTCAGCCCACAAGTCTCTCAATTTAGAATAATAGGTAGTTACTGAATCTGTACCTTGTGTAAGTGAGCCTATCTCCTTCCATAAATGAAAAATTCTGGTCAAGTTTGATTCATCAAACCTTTCCTTGAAATCATTCCAAATTTTTCGTGAATTTGAACCATACATGATGCTCGTCACCAACTCAGGAGCTACTGTTGCACTGATCCATGATAAAATCACAGCATCACACCTCTCCCATTGTGCCTCTCGATTTCCTTTGTAAGAGCTTTTTACACAAGTTCCGTCCACAAACCCTAGTTTATTCTTTACCAAAAGAGCTAATCTCATGGAGCGACTCCATAATCCATAGTTTTCAGGTCCTGTAAGTTTTATTGGAATCAAAGCAGCACCTGGAACATCAAAATTCCCCAAATGCAGGGGATCGTTGTTGTCTATTTGTGTTGGCTCTGCAACACCTGTATTTTGTGTTTCTGCCATTATCACAGCACTGAGATTTCTTCAATGGCCTTCCTATCAGCTTCCTTTACGCAGCTTTGGACCTAAACCTGGCTTTGATACCATGTCAAGTTCCTTGCAGATTTTAATAACAATGCAGAGAGAATTGGAGAGTAGGAAACTGGAGAGAGAATTATTTCATATCATCCTTTTCTATATTGATTACAAAGCATCTTCACTCCTTATTTAGAAGCTTCCACTAACCTTCTAGATAGTCACATGCCTTGCATGTGCAGATTCTAACTAACTCTTAGCTATTCATAACTAACTAACAACTCATTAATACACTTTTCTAATCCTGCTAATACCATCAGCATTTTATCAAAGAATACCACAGTAAATTGTTTAACGTGACAGATGAAGAAGCGACTTTAGCTAGTGTATAACCAAGGGTGTCTCACTAACACTCCACACTACTAACATTTTGTAGCCGTAACTAAGAAATTCTCTCATTTGTTTGACAGAAACAGTTTAACACATATAGGAACTTCTCAATGGATAGACTATTGAAGTTTAAAAATATCCAAATCTCCAAATAATAATCACGAATTCACGATAATGTCATAAAATTACCTGATCCTCTTTCCTATCTTCCTAAAAAGAGCGCCATCTTTGCAAACCGCAATTCCATAGTGCAAGCACTCCTCAGTCACCTGCCGCCACAGTAGGATAATTACAGACATAATCAATTTCACGAGCATCGAATGATGAAAGAGACATTAGTTCTATTGCTAATAGTGATTGGGGTCTTAAATCTTTAAAGGTACTCCTTCCGTTTGTTCGTCTGGTTTTGACTTGGCACGAAGTTTAAGTAAAGAAGACTTTTGAATCTTGTGGTCTTAAACTAAAGACATGTAGATGTACCAAAATGCCATTAAATCTTGAGATCTTAAACATGTCACATGGAAAGTTCGAATTAAAGAGTTGCCAAAAAAGGAAAGAGGCATTCATTTTGAAACGGACTAAACAGGAAAGTAAGACAAACAAATTGAAACGGAGGGAGTATTAGCATGGCTGAGCTCAATTTCAAATAGTAGTGATCTGCTTAAACTTTTCAGAACCAAACTTTGTTAAACAAAATAACCAGAAAGTTTCATCATTCCTTTTGTAATTGAAGAAATCTATACCTTTACAAGTCGCTTTATGGATTCACTCACGTCGCCACAGAAGAAGGTCTTTGACGTATCTCCATGATATCCCTGAGAAAGGAACAAAGCAATGATCCTTACAACTTACAAGGTTCATCCAACAGTAAAAAAGATAGCATATGTAGTCTATTCCAATACAAAAGGGGCATCGACAACTTACATTCAGGTAAACTGTCACGTCAATGTTTATTATGTCTCCATCCTGCACAGTATATTAATGTTTGTCCTGAATACACATAGAAAAAGTTTAAGCAAGAGATTGACGTGAAAAGGAAAAGACCTGCAGCTGCCGTGAGTCAGGTATTCCATGACACATACACTCATTGACAGATGTGCATACGCTCTTTGGAAAACCCCCATAGCCTAAGGGAGATGGATAAGCGCCAGCATCGATTATCATTTGGTGCACAGCTTTGTCAATTTCATTTGTTGTTACTGAAGGCTGATAGATTCAAGAAAAGCATGTAATTACATGTTGTAAGGGTTTCAAATGAATTAATAAACTCGACAAAAAATAAGATATAATTCTTGTGAATGGAGATCTAACATTGATAGCATATCTTCATTTTGCTCGAATACATCCCGGTTTTGAAGAAAACATTTTATGAGAACCCACGGAACACAGATTTCAATTAAACATCAGAAAGGATCTAAATACAAGGATTCTACTCCTGCGTAACCAACTCTTTTTTGTTTCTGTTGTTCCTTCAAGTCCTAAAAGAAAGTTACATAGACATACAATACCTGTAAATTAGGTACAACCCGGAGGCACTTGTACTTAGCTGAAAGGATGTTGTGAGTTTCCTAAAATAGCACCTATGTCGAGCCCATTCATTACCAGCTTCTTTAGCTAGATAAGAGAGTAGAGTCTACCCATTATGTGCTACATACAAGTCAAGTTCCCTCTTGTAATCTCAAGAGTTATCTAAGGAATAGAAACTAGATTAGTTGTATTATAACTGAGCATTCCAAAACTACAAATTGCAATCTCCCAGGTGTTTTTTTTCCTTTTTTTTTTTTTGGATAAGCATGGTGTCCAAGCCAACTTGCGTGCACCTCGACTAATTCCAGGGGTACCTTCCACCTCCCACTAGCATCAGGTAGTAGGTAACTTTGTCCACCAAGGCCAGAACAAATGGGAAGATATCATCTAGTGTTTTTCTCTACTGATTATTTTGGAAAAAAAAAAACTATCATCCGGAGTACAGCAACTGAAATGCCCTTCTGGCGATTAACTACTAGAACTTTTTTTTTTTGTACAACCGTGGTGCGAGGCCTTTTCTTGTTCGTGGTGTTTTGGTGATGTTTGTGATTTTAGATAGATAGTTTATAGGTGGGTATCTTGTTTTCTGTTATTCTATGTCCATGTCCAGACCACACTTTGTGGGAATACACTGGGTATGTTGTTGTTGTTGTTGTATGTTGGTGTGTTATTCCATCTTTTGTTTTGTATTTTTCGTCACTTTATACATTTTTGTCCTAAGCCGGGGGTCTATCGGAGACAAACTCTCCACTTCATCTGAGGTAAGTGGTATGGCAGCGTAGCGTACACTCCCCAGACCCCACTTTGTGAGAATTCACTGGGTGGTTGTTGTTGTTGTTGTTGTCGTGGTGTCCATGCCAGCTTACGCGCACCTTGACTAATTCCATGGAATACCTATCACCTCCCACCAGTAATAGGTACCATGTAACTTTATCCACCAAGCCATTAACTACTTGAATTAAGCATGATTCGCAAGGAAACTTAGCGTTTCTTTCCGTACAGGTTAGCTACACAAAATTACAATAAGTGAAGTGGAACGGGAAAAGTAATGAGGTGCTAGCAAAATAAACTTTTGAGTTGAAATATCCAAAGTGCATTTTGGGTGAATTATCCTATTGCACAGCTGGACATGTGCTAGACAAGCATAGTTGAAAACAAACTTATTAACAATCAAATAAGATGGATTTCAAACAGTCTCACCCTAACCAAAGTTCCTGCATAGTCAACCACCCGTGCAGCCAACTCACATGCAGACCTCATGCGAGTTATGCCTTCAGCATCGTGGATCTGATATTCACTTGAAATTTCTGGTAACTCTCTTGAACCTACATATGGAGGCTTTGGTATGTCATCAGGCACAGGAAGCCGTTGTGATACTCTTCCACGCCTTAAAGGTGGCCTTCTCGTTGCAGTGTTAGAACCACGAAGCTCACGTTCCCTATACATCACTAAATCATGTTCTTATTTCCGTCTTTTTTCTTCTTTAGTCATGGAGGCACCAGTAAACAGTCAAACTCCCGGAAAACAATAAGCCAGAGAAAAATGAAAAACGGAAAGGAGATTTTTATCTGTGAATAGACCATGACTTGAGACAGTAATCAATTTAGTGAACCTTAACAAAACAGAAGAATATATACTTTAGTAATTTTCGGAGAAATTTGCACTAATTCTAACAGTAAAAAGTGCACACAAGAAAAAGAAAAATTCTTTATACCTTTTACAAAAAACATTTTCCAGTGCTCCATCTTCTATATCCACAAGCAATGCATTTTCTTTCCCACAAGGTTCAATATTAGGCGGAGCCAAGAATTTTAGTTTATGGGTTCTGAACTATAATTATTTTTGCTTACCGGTTCCTGAATAAATTATTGTACCTATTATATGATTTTTTAATCATAAATACAGGGTTTGAGCCAAAGCTCTAGATTCTGACGAACTTGTAGCCCAGCACTGTCTCCACCACTGGACTTCAATATGGTAGAGAATGAAATTTTTCCAAGATATTTATAGTCAAACCTCTCTATAACAGCGTCATTTTTTTGGATATACAACAAAACGTTGTTATATAGAACATATAATATATATGAAAAATTGGTAGTTGCTACCGTGAATATTGTTACTTAAGGATGTATGTTATAAAGAGGTCTGATTGTAGTAGCGAAATATGCTACATTCAGCAGCAAACATCTTAAAGGTCAATAACGAATTTTTACCACTTTTTGAAGAATATGCAATCTCAATTGTTGATAAGACGGTGGAAATCAACACACTGAAACCAAAAATAAGCACAACGTACCTTTTAATCCGCAAGGCCTCCTCCAAACCCGATAATCTTTTCGCATGAATTACAAGCTTCTTAGTAAACTTTGCATTTTTACCTACAAATGAACCAAACTCAATAAAGAAATTTAAACCAAAATCCACCCAGAATAATAAACAAATAAGTTTTTTAACAATCAAAGTTCCAGAATCTGAATATCCAAAATTACCAAGCTGCTTAGCAATGTAAAACTTACAAGCTTCATAATAAAGTTTGCATTTTTACCTACAAACGAACCAAACACGATACTAAAATAATTCACACCAAATTACAGACAATACAAACAAATAAGTTTTTTAAGCATCAAACTTCCATAATCTGAATATTCAAAAACACCAAGGTGGTTGCTACGACAACAACATACCTAGTGTAGTCCCACAAGTTATCTGGGGAGGATAGAGTATACGCAGACCTTACCCCTATCTTAAAGGTAGAGAGACTGCTTCCGACAGACCCTTGTTTCGAGGAAAAACAATCCAAAACAGTTTCAGACAAGAAGTAAAAGAAGTACGAGAAACAACAGATAATAACAAAAACAATAACAGCAACATCAGATATTAACAAAAAAGAACATAACTACAACAACAACACGATAATTGAGGTACAAAGAACAACAAATAGTAACAAAAATCGACAAACAGGAAACTAGAAGGGCTATACTACGACTACTACTATGAACGGACAGCAACCTACTAACCTCATATCCTAACCCGTGTCCTCCACACTCTCCTGTCTAACGTCCTGTCCTTACTAAGCTAAAGTTGCGTCATGTTTTGCCTGTTCACCTCTTCCCAATACTTATTCGGTCTACCTCTATCTCTCTTGAACCCATCCATATCCAACCTCTCACCCCTGCGTAGTTGACCATCTATGCATCTCCTCTTCACATGCCCTAACAATCTTATCCTTACTTCCCACATTCAATCCTCCACCAAAGCCACTCCTACCTCGTCCAGAATATCCTCATTTCTAATTTTATCTTAGTACCAAGCTGCTTAGTAAACATAAACTACAAGCTGCTTAGTAAAGTTTGCATTTTTACCTACAAATGAACCAAACTCAATAAAATAATTCAAACCACAATCCATCCAATACAAACAAATAATTGATTTCTTCTTTTTAGCATAAAAGTTGCATAGTATGAATACCCAAGTTACAAGAATTTAAAAAACTACAAATAAAATTAATCATAGATTAAAAATCTTGAAATAAAAAATCAAGAATTGCATAAGGGGTTGTAGCATGTCACATGTAAAGTTCAAATTAAAGAGTTAGCTAAAAAAGAAAGGAAAAGGTCATTTTATTTTTTTTAACGAACTAAAAAGGAAAGTCAAACAATTTAAAACGAAGACAGTGACATAGAATTCACTTACCAGTAGGAAGATGAAAAGGGTAATTTCCTTTAAGTTGAGAATATGAAGATAAAGATTTAGTTTGAGGATTAATGGAAGAAGAAAGCTGTAGCAGAGAAGATGTTGCATGTGAATGTGCCATTTCTACTACTGTTATGTTGTTACACACACATAAGTGTGCAACTGTGTTTTATTTTCTTGGAGGGGATAATGTTGATTTTTTTTGGATTAAATGGGTCATGGGCCGGGTAATACTTGGATTTTTACTGGGTTGGGTCCTTTTCTATCAATAGTTTTTGGGCCTCTATTGTGGATAACAGGCCCGAGTAAATTATTGTGGAAAAAACACAAATGTATAAAGAGAAAATAGTTTATTACCCCTCCAACCTTTAGTCGAAATCTCAACTACACACTCAACTTTTAAATGTGACCTATTACCCCCTGAACCTTTTTTACCAAATTTATGACCCCCTGAACTATTTAAAATTGAAATTATAACACCCCTAAAATTCCACAACCACATTTATGTTGAAAGGTGAAATACACGCGTTTTTGACACGTGTAAAATATATTTGATTTTTTTAATCAATTTTTTATTCATTTCCTTCTACAATTATTATTTTATTATTTTATTCATCTTTCCTTCTTCATTTCCCTTTCTATTCATCTTTCTCTTTTCTCTTCGTCTTCTTCTTTCTTCAATCTCGAAAGTCATTTTGGTCCAACAACTATAATAGACCATTTTTTATTTATTATGCTTTCTCTTTATTTTTTCTTTCCTTTTTCATTTCATTCTCGTTTCTTTTACCAAATTCTCTTTAATCCTTGCCTTTCATAACTCATTCTCGAATCGCCTTGACCCCTTTAACTTCCCCCAACAATGAACACAAAAGTGAAGAAGACAACGAAAAAATAGATCTAAGTTCTATTTCAGTTTTTAAAAAAAAA
>NC_061121.1:4083195-4110780 GCF_002878395.1 Capsicum annuum
AAACAACGAAGAATACCAATTTCAAAATTTTCGACGACCTTGAAGCCGGAAACAATGAACACTACCGAATTTAAAATTTTCAATAACCTTAAAGTCGGAAACAATAGAGAATTTTAAAATTTTCAACGACCTTCAAGTCGGAAACAATGGACAATACCCATTTTAAAATTTACGATGACTTTAAAGTCGTAAATAATGGACAATAGCGATTTTAAAATTCCTGACAATCTTGAAGTTGGAAACAATGAACAATACTCATTTTGAAATTTTCGACGAATTTGAAATCGAAATCAATCGATTTTATGCTTGGAGATAAGAAAAATGATAAATTAATTTTCGATGTCATTGATGAGTTGTTGGATGTCATTGTTTGTAAGAAGAATATGAAGATGAAGAAAGAAAGAAAATGAATAAAGAAAAAGAATAATTAAAAATGAATAAAGAAAATAAAGAAATATTAAAAATATTTTTTTTAATAAAAAAAATCGTTCTCACTCTCTTTAAAGAGAGTGAAACACACTCTCTTACTATGTCAGCGTTCAGGGGTAATAATTTCACTTTAAAATAGTTCAGGAGGTAATAGGTCACCTTTAAAGATTAAGTGTGTAGTTGAGATTTTGACTAAAAGTTAGGGGGTAATAGACTATTTTTTCATGTATAAATAACATAAATGCTAATCTTTTAAAAGTAACTACACTCTCTCCCACTTTTTTAATTACTTTACTCTCTCTCCTTATTAATATACATAGTACATTCTGTGTATATGTGGGATTTTTGTAATATTTTTAGGGAGTTGGGATTTTTTGTAATATTGAAAATATAATTTGTGTATTTGTGTAATTTTTAGAACATAAATTCCAACAGTTTGAAGTTTAGTTACAGAAAATCCCAATATTTTGCATGATTATTGAAAAATCCCAATTTTGGATCTGCTGGGATACACAAGCTCCCAATTTTCCAACATTTTGGAGCTTAGTTACAGAAAATCTCAATATTTTGCATGATTACTGAAAAAATACCGATTTGGGATCTGTCGAGATACATAAGCTCCCGATAATTCCAACGAAGATATGTTTTTTCCTTTGTAAAGATACATAATTAGCTCCCGATATATTTTTAAAATTTTGGGTCTGTCGAGATACATAATACATCCAATGAAGATACATTTTTTCTTTGCAAAGATACATAATTAGTTTTTGATACTTTTTTTTTATTTTGGGTCTGTCGAAATACATAACATATCCAACGAAGATATATTTTTTTCTTGTAAAGATAAGTAATTAGCTCCTTATATATTTTTTTTCATGTACGGTCTGTCGAGACACATAATTAGCTCCTCGATACATCCAACGAAGATGCATAATTAGTTAGGTATTAGTTTGTAAGGGTAAAAATTTGTATAAATATGGTAAGTTAAGGTGTATATTTATGTTACTTCCCTTAATTTCACCCTTGGCCTATTAGTAGTCTTCTACTACCTTATTTTTCGATTTTATTATTACCTATTTCCTCCGTTTCAAAAGGAATGACCTAGTTTGACTTGGTACGAAGTTTAAGAAAATAAACATGACTTTTGAATCCTGTGGTGTTAAATTAAAGATATGTCAAATATACCAAAATGCCCTTCAATCCTGTGGTCTTAAACATGTTATGTGGAAAGTTAGAATTAAAAAGTTGCTAAAAAGGGAAAGGGGTAATTCTTTTTGAAACGAACTAAAAAGGAAAGTAGGTTATTCTTTTCGAGACGAAGGGAGTATTATTTTTTCTACTTTGGTTATTAAACTAATTGTTGTGGTTACTGTTCTTTTCTCTATTATTTTCTATATGATTTCTTTACTAATGTATTTTTATTTCTTGTTATTTTGATATGTTTTACGTTAACCAAGGGTCTATTGAAAATAACATTTCTACCTTCATAAGGTAAGGGCTAAGATTGCATACACATCATACTCCACGGAGTGTTGTTGACCTATTTGTACATTCATTTAAGACGAGTTACAATTTTAAAAATTACACTCATAACCAGTAAAAGATTTTTAGCGCTACAATACCATTGTAGCAAGCTTGAATAAGTGAATCTTGAATTTTTAATATGAACGTTAAGTTTAAATCAAGTTGATGTTGAAATGAACGAAAATTGATAATTTAGAATTCAAAAATGTATCTAAAACTTCAAATATACATGTTTAAAGCTTGTCTTGCCATGGAAAAAATTATCGGAAGTTCGTCTTTAAAAATCACTCATCGTGATCATTTTTAGTCCTCGTCGATATATAATAGGGAAAAGGACATGGGCTGGCCATTTTGAAAAGAAATGGCCAGCCCATGTAAAAGTTGGACAATTGGAGCCAGTAGGCCCAATTTAATTCCGTTTTTTAGCCATTTGATCCGTCAGTCGCATGCAGTCTCTATACCCAATTGATACACTTTTATACCATATTGATACACTTTTATACTGCATTGATACACTTTTATATCACATTGATACACTTTTATACCACATTGATACATTTTTATACAATTATTGTATAAAATATGTATTTGTATTTGGTATCAAAGATTCATGTATTTGATTGATAAAAAAGAAGAGAAACAATTACAATGTTGTAAAATCATATTTGACTGTTAGAAAAACTATACCAATTAGAAGTGTGGGGTTAACACAAAATTCATTACTTTTCTGAGTTTATTGTGTTAAAAAAATGCAAATATTCTGTCTAAAGTTATTGTCTAGCACTAATTTTCTTTCTTCCAAAAATATATTATTTTATTGATGCGTTTATGTTTTACTTCCATTCACTATTTTTATTCTCCCTCCATAAAGTCAAAAATTGTGTGCTGGCTATGAGGTTTGTTAGACGAAATCAATGCATCCTCTGAATCAGAAATGGGCTTATACTATTTACTTAACATTTAAAGGGAAAACGCTGAAGATAGTAGCAAAAAAGGCCTAAATGGCTATATTTTGAAATTTAAAAATCAATGGCCACTTGGCCGGAATAATTTTAGCCGAGTGGCTATTCTTGTCCTTTCCCTATATAATAATGTATATTCAATGTATAATATACACAGTGGACCCTTGGCCCAACGATATAACAATACACTAATGAGTTATCAACATCATTGTGTTGAAAGTAGGTTTGTTTCATTGAACCTTTTATCAACAATTGTTCAATGGGTCATCTTGTGCCCCAATCTAATATGATCAATATTTATTTTTTCAGCCCATATAATTCAAAATTTATTACTTATTATCATGAAATTTTAAATTTTACAAATGAAATTCAAGATTTTGTCATGAAATTTCCCTTGTAAAATCAAAAAATACGGTAATAATAACTATTTTTAAAGACATAATCAAAGTGTGATTAGTAAATATTTATTTTTTTAGCCTTGGTGGATAGAGTTACCTGATATCTGTGGCTAGTGGGAGGTGGCAGGTATTCCTAGAATTTAGTCAACGTATGCGAAAGCTGACCCGAACACCACGGTTGTCAAAAAAAATATATATTTATCTAGTGGCCGGTCGCAATTTACAATAATAATAATAATAATAATCATTCAAACGATTAATAGATTTTGATAGAGTGGTTACTAAGTACTGCTTTGTTCTTTATTATGGATCTCGATTCGATCAATCTTGGATATAAACTCATCCTTGTCAAGAAGCGTTTTGCCTTCAAATATAAAATTTTTTGACAATCGAGATTTAGATGACCGTCTCTAATAAAAACACCGAACACGAGCCGAAAAAAAAAAATTCAAATAACAATATAGAAATAGAAAATCAATTAATTATAAACAAACAAAAACTTCATTTTTTTTATTTTTTTTGAAGATGCTAGAGTATATGCTACTGACATATTATCCATCTTCTCTTATCTTCCTAAGGTTAATGTACCAAAAACAAAATCAAATAATATAAGAGAAAATAATAAAAACATGGAGTGGACAAACATACCGTACAACATCTAGTTGCCTGTTAAAGATGGTGCACTCCTTGTCTCAGATAAGGTTGTCTCTTGCACTTTCATGTACATACATTCCGGGCGGAGTTAGAGGGCAGAAGGGGTTCATATAAACAATAGTTACGGGTTCAGTAAAAAAATTTTGGATCAAATTCGGTATTTGTACATGTGTGAAAATTCATTTTATGCATGTATAAATAATCTGACAAGAATTCAGTAGCCAAAAACATTTTAATATTTCTGAACGTTATAAATTGAAATTTCTGACTTTGATTCTGTTGTATATTAAGATTAAACTTTTTTTGTTATAGATGAACTCGCTTGGTTTAAATCATGCCTCCTTGTCTCAAATAAGATTGTATCTTACACTTTCATGTACATACATTCGGGGCGGAGTTAGAGGGGCAGAAGGGGTTCAGATAAACAATAGTTACGGGTTGAGTAAAAAAATTTGGATCCAATTTGGCTTTTATACATGCGTGAAAATTCATTTTGTGTATGTATAAATAATCTGCCTAGAATTCAGTAGACAAAACAATTCTAATATTTCTGAATGTCATAAGTTAAAAATTTTGACTCTGATTCTGTTGTATATTAAGATTAAACTTTTTTGTATATACGTCTAGTAGATGATGAACTCTCTATTGGTTTAAATCATGCCTCTATTGTATATAACTATGGAAAAAATCTCATCTTCAATTATTGGAGGATCGAGGACGAAAAAAATGTGAGTTTAGCTGAATTTATTGCTTTTGGCTTAAATTTTTTTTCTTTGTGTGTGTGTATATATATATGACAAAAGGAATTTTGTATCATAATTAAGTTAATTAGCTTCATTAGATGGGGATTATAATCTTCTCTTGCTGTAATTCTTGACTTTGTATGAATTTTTTTGGTTAAAATACAAAAATTATAACAAACAAACATGGTTGAGATGGATGGTTGGGGTTCTTTCATGCCTTAATAAGAAATTTTTGGTTAATTTAATGCCCGGAAATAAAAAAAAGTCATGTTGGGACGCCTCGCCCTTAGAAATTCATGCAAAGCATATGACTTCAATACAGATGCTGGACATCAGTTGAAAAAAAAACAAAAGAAAAAAATAGAGAATTTTAATTTAGAGGTAAAATTCATATATTTAATTAATACAATATATACCAAGAATAATAGTCCTATAATATATAAGAAGATCGTGGTTGAACATGTTATAATACTCTTTAACTATATGAAGTTTCCAAGAAAAATACATCATGACTTTATAACAGAAATTAATTGACTTCATCTTATTTTAAGATGCCATTCAAGAATCTTATTTAGACAAACACACATGTGAAGATAATCTCTTGACATTTTCAGTTTTTGCAAACTAATTTAGAATCTTTAATCTTGAACTAAATCAATAATATTTAAATTAAAGTATCCAGTTGTATTTGCTAGCTTTTCTAGTTATAGAAAGAGATTTGATTCTAGTCATGTATTATTCTGTAGTCTATTAATTATATATATGCATGCTTTTCGATATTTAAAGGAATTAAATATGAAATAGGGAATTAACTATGAAATTCATCGTTAATCTGTCACAAAAAAGAACGAAAAAAATATACTTACTATTGTAATCTTACATGTTAATCTGTCACAAAAAAGAACGAAAAAAATATACTTACTATTGTAATCTCACATGTGGGATCTGAAAAGTATAAAAGTGTGTGTAGAGCTTATTCCTATCTCGTGGAGATAGAAAGGACTAGTGACGGATATGAATTTTTACTGATTTGACTGAGTTTAAAAAGGACAGTGTGGTGCACTACGGAGGGCCTGTCGAATCACAAACGACTATTGTATGCAAGTTTACGGTGCATTTATATAAGACGTTGTTCCACAATTTGAATCCTTAACCTCCATGTCACATCAACTTTTTCAGTTACGTCAAGGCTTTCCTTCAAAGCAACTAATGTTATCTATTGCTATTATTTTTGTAGTGCTTATTTTGTTTAGCCCGGGGGATGATTGTATGGTCTGGTTATAATTATCCTCCTCAGATCTTACTCGCGGAATATTTTATTAGGTATATTGTTGATGTGAAAAAAATTCATGCATCAATTAACAACTATGCATGATATTGGATTCGATTACGTATCATTTGACAACTATATTAATTATTATAATTAGCTGAACATTTTCTTTCTTAAAGAAAACTTTGATGATAAGAAACAAATACGATGAACCAAATTAATAGCTTGTTAAATTTATTAAAGAAAATATTATTATTGTCTGGAAAATAGTTGACAAATATCATATATTTAAAGAGTTTTTGAGACAATAAAACAGATTATAACAGACTTTCACCCACTACGAAATATTTGTCCACATTTTACTTTAGTTCATAGATTCAGTACATGAATCTGGACTTTTTTTTTTTTTTTCGAGAAATCATATACATGATTGATCATGCATATTTGTTTTAATTAGTGTAGATAAAAATAACTACTTAATTAAATTAATATAAGTAGTATCTTTAATAATGTGCAAGCCCTTGAAGAATATACCATATATATAGTCGAGATTCAACAGTATGAAATCAAAGTATGGATCAAAAATCTCAACTAATTGTATATCTTCGTTTGATATATCGGGAGCTAATTATTTATCTCGACAGACCCAATCGAAAAAAATATATCGGGAGCTAATTATGTATCTTTACAAAGGAAAAATGTATCTTCATTGGATGTATTATGTATCTCTACAGGCCCAAAATCGGAGAAAATGTATCAGGAGCTAATTATGTATCTTTATAAAGGAAAAAATGTATCTTCATTGGTTATATTATGTATCTCGACAGACCCAAAATCGGATAAAATGTATCGGGGGCTCATTACGTATCTATACAAAGAAAAAAAGATGTATCTTCGTTGGATGTATCGGGAGCTAATTATGTATCTGGATATACCCCAAAACAAGATTTTTAGTAATTACGCAAAATATCAAGATTTTTTGTAATGAAGTTTCAAAATGTCGAAATTTATGTTGTTTATCCTTCAAAAAATAAGGGTAATTACAGTCGAATATCTTCGGCCTTTGGGTGACCTAGTTTACAAAATAAGCAGCATATATATATACGTTATACATATTTAAGTGTAACATATACATATACTTTACATAGTAATATGTATATTCGGAGTATATGTTATGTATATTTTGAGTAATGCTGGCTAATAATTATATTGTAAGTATTTCAAAAAATGAACAACCCCAACATTTTAAGATTAGAAGGGGAAAAAATAAAATTCATACACAGCCAAGAATTAACAAGACTATATTAATATTCCCTCAACATATAGTTGAGATCACTGCAACTTTTTTAATGCTCTCAGAAAAGAAAAAAGAATGACAATAACCAAAAAAAGACCAATAATTGGAAAAAAGTACTAGAAAAAAAAAAGATAAGAGTTGATAGATCAGTTGTTGGAAAAAGGTTCTCAAATGATTGATTCAAATAAGTTTACCTTATATGTATTGATTTCCTAAATATCATCATACGTATAATATTATATCATGTTAAGAATTTTTTTAAACTAACATCACGGTGAATTATTGGATACGATAAATATAAAGACGGTGGATTAATTGACAACGTGTGGTTCGGTTTCAGAGTTGCACACAACAAGAAGAAACTAGCTCTAACCTTCTATCAGTGGAGATAAATATTTAATTACCTGAGTGGCACATGATGAATCTCGAAAATTGACCTATAAATAATATACCTCACTTCCTATCTAGAAGCTACAATTGAACTCTCTCTTTTTATTAATGTTGATATATTTGTAGCCCACCATAGGAGAAAATTATTACCTCAAATAGATTCCTAAATCTGAAACATGATAATATATCATATCATAGCAGGTGAGTTGTAACGTACAACTAATTTTATCATCTTCATTTCTTTTTTATTTCTTCAAAATCATATAGTATATACATATATTTATAATAAATAGTTCTAGTTGGTCGAAAGTTGTGTATGAACATGTAATATTCAAATGGAATAAAACTGATGAAATACCCCTTTTTGTCTATATACAACAAATAGTCCACTAGGCTCAAATGTTATTATCAAAATAAGATTCTTATTATATAAGTTTTTATTGTTAATCAACATGTGTTTCTGTGTGTTAAGAGAGAGAAAAAAAAGAGCTAGAGAGAAGATCAGGTTCATGTATATGCAACATAGAGATATTTTTTAAAGCAACAATAATATTCTCTTAAAAAAGAGCCATGAAATTTGCTAAAAAAAAATTAAACCTAGATATATACACTGACATGTAGTAAAAAAAAAAAACAATTACCTTGCTAAGATTGATCAAAAGATATTTGTAGGTAATATTTTTTTAAATAATTAAAGAGGAGCTTATAATCTTGAAATATTTAAAGTTGTATACATAGTAATAGTGTAAAATCTTTTATATCATATCAAGTCAATTTAATCGATTGTAGCAAGGTTACTCCTCTATTTTTTGGTGATGATTGCGCTATTAAGATTTACTATTGTTGCACATAAATTTAACTTGACGATATAAAAAACTTGTACACTGGAGGTCAAATTCTGATTTAGAGTGCAATCTATAAATATCCGTGGGAATTCAATAACTTTTCTCTAAACTTTATATTTAAATCATAAACTCTAAATTTGAAAAGTCATATAACTAAACTCATTGCCAAGAAATAAACAAGATCTCAATTTTGAAAAGAAGAGATTCACATTTCTTGTTTTTTCATTTCATCTTTGTTTTCATTTCACCTAAGATAGCTCACTTTTGAGCTATTTCTTCTTCTCTAATACTAATATACAATTGATGAAAGTCTTTTTGCAACTTGCAACTTGCAACTTCTAAAGTAAGAAAAAAAAACATGAAAAGGTACAAAACATTAAAAAAAAATATTACAAAAACAAAAAAGGGAAAAGTTACTACTACTACATGTTACAAGGCATCAATAATCACCCTTTGTTTCTTCCTACATGACTCAAATGTCAACAATTCCATCTCCATCATCCTTTTGCCCCCACTACAATTAGCCATATTATTGTTGTTGTTGTTATTATTATCAACAACATTATTTATCGTAGCGGGTATCTTGCATATATTAACTCCGAATAATCTCATCATTTGTACTCGCGGAACTTGAACCTGAGCTTGAACTTGATTAGTAACGACCGGATTTGTGGGGGCCATATTCCTAGCCTTAAAATCGATGTACAATTGCTTATCTCCACTTGTAGATCGCTGAAAACTCACAATATCACCGGCCTTCAAGTTTTTTTCTTTTACGAAACGACTCCATCCTTTGGTTAAAACATAACTTTGACTACTATTCCAATACGAATATCTAAATCTCCAAACTTTACCATTTAAATCTTCGAAATTCAACAAAACCCCTTTCGAGTTATTTCCATTTTGTAATGGAAAATGTTTTTCAGCATGTTGTTTTGGTATCACAAGCCTATTTAATTTACCAACATCACTTGGGGTAACAGCTTTTTCAAATAACTGTTCACGAACTTTGTTGTTGACTTTATCAATAGTACCACCACCACCAAAAAATGAACTTATATCAATAAGTCCATCTTTATTTTTTGCCATGGTACCATCTTTAGTATATCCAAATAATTTCTTACTTTGTTCTAACTCATCGATATACGTATGTTTACGTAACATGTCAACAATCTCCGCCTTGGAATGCGAGTTCAAGAAAGCGATTTCCACATCATCATCACTTTCTTGATTCTCAAGTAAGGGTTTGAAATTAGTAACAGCGTCGCGGCCCCTGAACCTCTGGGCCGCGACGTCATATGCCCTGGCGGCTTCATTCTCCTCGTTGAATGTGCCTAACCAAACCCTTTGATGCTTTTCATAGATTTGTGCACCCCAACGTCCATTTGGTTGAGGGACCACACCTTTGTATTTTGAAGATGGGAGTTTTCTTGATTCAGCTTCCACACCATTTTCACCATCAATTATCATACTACTTGTTCCACTCCCCATCCTACAAAGACTCTCCGGCGGCTTGGTCGTCGTCATCATCGATGGTTGTTGCGATGGTGCCGCCGGAGCAATGGAGAGAGAGTCACTAGTAGTGCTCTCTTGATCTATGCTACTAGTTCCTTCCATTGGTGTGTGTATGTGTTGTTTTGGTTGATGAGAAATGAAAATAACAAGGGATTTTGTGAAGAGAAAAGTACAAGAATTGGTTGTGTAGTAGTAGAGAAGTTAGGAGGAGAAAGAGAGAGTTAGAAGAGTATGAATTGGGTTGTTGTTGATATGGAAAGAGTTGAATATATATATAGGAAAGTCCACCCCATTTTTTGTGTGCAATAAAGATTATTTTTCTAATGACATTAAACAAATAATATAAAATACTACTACTACTACTACTTTGAAGATATGGAGATGTGGGTATTATGGGTCAACACAATGAGAAGAAGATGGTAAGTAACTAGGAAGATTCATTGGTGGTGAAGTGGGGGAGGGCTTTTAGTGGTATATGTCCAAAAGGATTTATTTTAAATTTATGGGATTTTAAATCATATATACATTGATGACGTATAAAATATTTATACAATCAGATCACTTACAAGTGATCATATGTTATTCCATAAAATAGCAACTACTTAACATTCTATAACATATATACATATATATAATATTATATATGTATATATTGCGGTGTAAGGGTGGGAATCTTGAAAGGTTAGATACATCGACAGCGTAAAAAATATTCTTACAATAAGATAAATTATCAACTGATCGGCATGATCCACTCTACCTAATAAAGATAATAAAATAATTTGGGTAAAAAAATAAAATAAAGGACAATTTGATGCACTAAAATTTCTGCAATACCAAGATTCGAAAAAATATCAAATCACAGGGATTTATTGTATTTAACTTTACACCACGTTGCTGTAAGAGGCTGACTATACTGTATCCTAGTGTATAGATATATGGTAGTAATATATATGTGTATGTTGTGTGTGGGGTGGGGGGTTGGGGGTGGGGGTAGGGTGTGAAATGTATATGTATGTGTAGGTTGTGGGCTGTGGATGTGAGGTGGGGTAATAGATAAATGAAGGCCAAGTTGATGGGGTTCACATGAGTGTGGCCACACCTTGTGTTGTTATTGGTAAGTTCATCCCCCCTGAAATTTGCTGCTGTTCATCAGGACCATAAGCATGGCATTGAGCATCTCCCTCTTTATTTTTTCTATTTTTTCCATCTTTATCTACATTGCAATTGGTTTATTAAAAGCAACAAAAATAATAAAGTAGTAGTAATAATAGATTTTCATGAAGTATCAGCATCAAATAATATATATATATATGGAAATTTATGAATAGATAATTTTATGTTTTTTAAGCATTGAATATTTGAAAGTCCTTGATCTAACTAATTTATCAAGTATTTGAAATTATTTTATCGAAGAGTTTGGTTAAAGGAGTAAATTGAGAATTATGAGGTCTCACGTTTAAAAAGAAAAATATTAGGTGATTTTTATCTCTACATAAACCTTGATAGATAGAATTAATTATTAGATACTTCTGCTGGAAATTAATCGAGGTACAGGTAAGGTAGCCCATTATTAAGATTATAAAAATGTGTTTGAAACAATTTTACTCTCTTTTTTGTTTATTGACAAAATAGCACTATTATTTTTTTTTTTGCTGAGGCAAGTGCTTTTTCCTTCTCTTAATTTTCAAATCAAGATATTTTCAATTACAATATTGTTATTTGTTAATTTTATTTTACCAAAAAATTCAGGAGTTTTAAGGATTTTTGTAAGAGTAATTCTAAATTTCATTTTAAGATAATAATAAATTGATGTCCAATCTCACATTATATTAATTTGTTCCCAAATTCTATAACCCTTTGTGATGAAAGAATTATTATTAAATAATAATAATAATAATAATAATAATAATAATGGCACTTCTATTTTTTTTAGTTTCTATTTTTCTAATTTTGTGCTTCCAATGGGATGGGGGTGTCATGGGCCAATGTAAAAAAGATTGATGTACTTAAAGACAAAATCCATCCAACCCCAAGAATTTTCCCATATTTTCTTACCTGGCATGAATTGATTGGTCCTTCCCATCTTCACTTTGTCTTTATTGGCTAGGTTCAACTTCAACCTTCTTAGTATCTATGATGATCTTCGCCGGACCGGTGCATTAAAGTTTCTGCTATGTATGAACTTGGAGAAGGGCAGGACTATAACGGTCTATTGTATTATATGCGGTCTCACCTTACATTTCTACAAGAGACTGTTTTCACGGCTTGACTCATGACCTCTTAGTCACATGGTATCTATGATGATGTTGGTCGGACCGATGCATTAAAGCTTCCGCTATGCACGGGGTCTAGAGAAGGACACGACTACCAAAGTCTATTGCATGCGATCTCACCTTACATTTCTGCAAAAGGTTGTTTTCACGGTTTGACTCATGACCTCCTAATCACGTGATATCTATGATCAAAAAAGAAGAAAAAAAAATCTCAATCATTTCCAATAATTTTTTGATCCAACATTGACAAACCTTCTTGTCCATCTCCCCAACCTCATCCTCAAGTGGGAGTTTTTCCCATTGTTTTGCAAACAGGGGACCTTGTTTCTCTTTGTTCTTTTTCCTCTTTTGATTTTCTTGCTTTTCACCTTTTTATCTTTTGATCTACTTGTAATATATTATATTTTCTTTTATACATGCAAAATGGATATATAACAAAGCTACTTGGAATATTATTATTCTTTTATATACATGTGAGCTCCTAGTTGTGCCCGTTCAATCCACTATTAGAAATCACGTTCATCGAAAACCTGTTAGAGATTTCAGATAAAAAATTCATCTAAAATATTTTTGATGGATTTATGACGAAACGTACTTCAAAATTGACTAATTTCTAGTAGTGATACGGAACTTTATAAATTCGTCTTCTGAAAATTTGTTATAATTTTTTTTTATTTCACCTATAGTGTGAAAAGATCGATATTTATACGTAAATAGATATGAATTATTAAATCTTAAAGTTCTTTCAGTAATCCAGTATATTAAACTCGAAATTCTAACAATATAATCTTGTTTATAAATTCTAACGTTTGAACAGTATAAATATATTAATTATCTCAAAAGGAAAATAAACTAAAAGAGAATATACAAGAAATCAAAAGGAAAAGGACTCGAGTCTCTAATTTATTAGTAATTTACAAGTTGTTTAACTATTTTTTGAAAATGATTAATTAATCAATATGGTATTATTATAATTTGGCGATTATGATGAGATCACACTAAAAATAGTACTGTAATAATAATGATAATAGTTTTTCCCGTGGGCTGCTAATAATCTTGTAGCTTTAGATTATCAATTCCTGTTTAATGTGTTTGGAAAATAGAAGAATAATAAAATTTGGTGGGCATAATTTCTAATTTATTACTCCCTGTGTTTCAATTTTTTTGACCACCCTTTTTAATTCGTTCAGAAAAATGATGCTTTTCTAAAATAATTTATTAATTTTAACTTTCCACGTGACATGTTTAATACCACATAATCAAAGGATATTGTAATATATTTAATATATCTTTAATTTAAGAACAGAAGATTCAAAAGTCTTCTTTATTTTTTTAAACTTCGTGTCAAGTCTAAAATAAGCTAAACATACTAAAATGGAGGGAGAGTAAAAAAAACTCTTTTGTCTTATTTTATGTGGCATGCTTTCTTTTTTAATCCGTCCTAGAAAAGAATGTTACCTTACTATAATTACAGATAATTTTAACTTTAAAATTTTCTTTTTACCCTTAATGAAATGACTTATAGCGACACAAATATAAAAAATTATTTTGAACCACAAATTTCAAAAGTCTATCTTTTTTGTCTTTTACACTGTGCTAAGTCAAAGAGGGTCACATAAAATGAAATGAATATCCTGTCAAGTCAAAAGTTGCCACATAAAATGAGACAAATACCGCATCAAGTCAAAGGAGGCCACATAAAATGAGATGACCGTCGTGTCAAGTCAAAGAGTGCCGGATAAAATGGGACGAACACTATATTAAGCCAAAAGATGCGACATAAAATGAGACGAATACCGCATCAAGTCAAAGAAGATCACATAAAATGGGACAAACATCGTGTCAGGTCAAAAACGTCACATAAAATGAAACGAACGAGTAATAAGATTGGTGGGGATTATTTATTTAAAATAGTTGGATTATGTACGGAAAGAGTCCTTAGAGTCATCATATGGACCTACAAAATGGACCCATTTTTAATTTTGATTTATCTAAAAAACAAAGCGCGTTAAAATGGTGGGTTCATTTTATTTAGGCCTTTTCATGGTTGGCTCTTTGCTTTTCTAAGTTTGTTATATGTTGGTCCCATTTCTAGATTCCCTTGTTTATCCTAAAAACTTTGTACCTAACTTTAATTTAGTACTATTATTATTATTTCATAGTAATGAATTTAACTTATATGTTTGCCTGGAAAGAAAACTTTGGAGTAACTGATAAAGTAGTTGTTAAGTGATTAGGTCATGCGTTCAATTCTTGAAAACAGTCTCTGACAGAAAGGTAAGGTAAGACTAAGAATAAACTTTTATGGTGAGGCCCTTTTCGGACCCTGCGCATAGCAAGAGCTTTAGTGCATCGGGTTGTCCTTTTTTTTTTTACTGGCGTGAAAATGCAGGAAAATGTTGCGTACAATAGATTCTTGTGAAGTTGTATTCTAGTCTTTTTCTAGACCTCGTGCGTGGTAGAAGTTTTAGTGCATTAGATTGCTTTTTTATTGGTACGGATCCACCATTCGAGTTACTGGTTCAACATAATTTCGTTATTTTAGTTCTATTTCTGTATGTATTCGTATTCCAATTAAATCTATTTAATTTAATATGTATAAATAATCTATTCAGAACCTTGTAAGTAAAAGATATTGTAATTCAGAATCTACAAAGTAAAACATATTCATTGTCAATATAAATATTTTTCTACGAAATTATATTGAACATGTTGTTGCAGTATATATGTGATATAGTATGTTTGTTACTATTTTTATTAGGTTGTCAATTAATATTTGTTATAAAGATTTACTTATAATTAGTTTACAAATAATCTAATCCCACAACATTAACCTCACGAATTATTCATGTGATCAATAATCATATTTTAAAATTCTTTTTTTCTAATTTGTCAATAGTCAAAATTTTGGATTTCGATGTACATTGTGTTGATTTATTATATGAAATAAAAAATGTTCAATTAATTAATTGATTAATTGCATGTGGGTGATTTTGGAATACCGTATATGTACGTTATAGTATGAGTTATGATACGGACAATTTGTGTTTTTTTTAAAATATATTTTTTAAAATTAATGTATGTTTTTATTTACTAAATTGCCATTCCTTACAAGTGGGAACATGTGAATAGATATGTTGGTTTTGTCACATGAGAGCATTATTATTGAACAAGCATTAGGCAATAGTACTTTAATGTTTTTCTCTTAATAATAGATTTGTACAATTAGATTGGCCCTTTCTAACTTGAAGAAAAAAAAACAACTAAAATAAATAATATAGTTAGAAGATGAGATTATTCAATAGCTTATTTGACAAGGCATTGACTAAGTCTAAGTAATTTCTAAACTAGATTTGATTTGTAAATTGAATTATTTCCAATTTCTTCAAATAATTTTGCAAATTATATATATGAGTAAAAAGAAGTTGAGATGATTATGGTATATGAAGAGGAGTTACACAGATGCATCTCTAAGGAGGTATTATGAGAATATGACCGTAATAAGAGCTAGGAAAGGTAAAGACAGACTAAAAAAAAAACTGTTGGGGTAATCAGGAGAGAATATGATATGCTTCAACATAGTGAGGAGATAACTCTAAATAGGCAGATTCGGAGGTAAATAATTAAGGTAGAAGATCAACATGAGTTGTGGTGTAGTGGTGAGACTATTCCATCGTTAATTAGATGTCTCGGATTTAAGCTCTGAGTATAGAGAAAATCTTGTTGGAAGCATCGCCTCCAAAATGTGCCCTACAATGTGCTATGCAAATTAGTCGAGGCTCCGATGCGAGTATTGAACACCAGGTAAAAGATAAAAAAAAAAAAAAAAAAAAATTAAGGTAGAAGAATATTGAGTAGCCAAATGTGGTCGTACTCTACGTAGGGGAGGTTGGAGGGTATTTTGTACGTAGTTGCATAGTCTCTTACTCTTTAATGTATGCGAATTACTATATGTTGAGTCATTTTTTAATCGTTGGTTTATCTAAAATAAAATTTTTATATTGTAAAAATAAGTAAAAGACTTCACTTATAGAATTATACGAATATGCGCCTACGACAAATTAATAATTGGACTAGATTGCAGATGGAAAATGATTGAATTTATACAACTAGATGAGGACTATTTTAATTTCTATCCAATTAACAATTATTAACTAGAGATATTTTCAACAAAGTCATAATTCGTTCGAAATAATATAGCAAAATAATAACCAAAAAAGGGGATAGAAGTAAAAAAAGAAAATGATAATTTTTTATTACCTTCTAATTTATTAAGTACCTCATAGCTCAAAAGTATTGTCCACATAATATTATGATATATTAAATTTCATAAATTTAAAAACGCTATATTTTAAATTTAATTTTTATCTTCTATTAAACTATATCATATAAATTGAAGCGAACCGAAAAAAAAGAAGAAGCTTAGCTTATTTGATCATCCCCACCCAAACTCAAATTCTATGTACCTGGTACAAAATGAAATAAACCACGATAAAGCTGCAGAAAATATAGAAAATATATATTTTGGTGGCAATGTGAATTTTGACTTAATTTACATGTATTATTGAATGATGTTATTTTTTTCAAAAATGTTTTCACATATAGAAAATAAAATTATTGCAAGAGGAAGATTCATAATTATGTAGTTATGGATTCTTGAATTGAAGTTTATCGTTTTTAAAATTTATTATAGGTACATATTCAATAATTTTTTCTATAAATTTATTTAAGTTAAATTAAAATTATTGGATTTTATCGAATTTATTATACTTAACATGCTAGTTTTGCCGTTGGAAGTATTTTTCTTTTGTAAAAATTCACAAAGTAGTAGTTATTAAAGTCGATTAACTATTAATTCAAAATCTTAAATTTCAATTAGTCAGGTATATATATTCTTCCATCCTCCTTGTGTCGAAGCCACCTTTATCTCGTTGGTTTCATCGTTTATGTTCATCTTTTTATTTATCGACTTTCCTCAGTGAAAATTCTGCCAGCTCGTCACCCTCAACCCCCCCCCCCACCCCACCCCCCACCCCCACTCACTATACATAATAATCATTCCAACACTATTACTAAAGCATGTAGTGTTGCTATCTTATGAAAATCAACTTTCCACAAATGGGATAATCTTTACATATAATAAAAGTTAGTGGTAGGGTCTAATTTTGTGATGATAAAACTAAAACAATATCACTATTTTATCTACACGTCACAAATTTTGATCCCACTAGAAGTTAAGTTAGTTGGTTTTAAGCACGTTAATAATCAATCTCACTAAACATGATGATGATAAGCTAGTAATTCTCTATAATCACTTAATCCTTATCTAAGATCTTATATTAAAAACAATATTAAGTAATATGTAATAAGGTGTTTCATTTCTAATTATTTTTAATCAACAAGATAACACGTGAGGTTATAATAGTTTGGTGCACCTCTACTCATACTTTATTTTTTTCTTGTTTAATTAAGCCATCACTATCATCAACAGAAACAAACATACATATTCTTTACTTATCGATCATCATAATTATATCAAGATGGATTGCGGTGGGACGATCGAAATCCCTCCTCCCCTTAATCAAAAGTCACGAATACTTCGAGTACTGGGAATAAAAAAATCTCGTTGATCACATCGCCCCTGAAAAGGGTTCCTATAATGCTCAAATTTAAATTAGTTGAATTTCGATGAAAATTCTGAACACCGAATAAAAAAAAAGAAAAATGAAAATCTATCGCAATTATCTCTTTTGATTTTCATTAATCCCCCTTACCCTTCTTCTCATTCCACGTAAGTGTTAACCAGCTAATCATAATATTATAATTATTATTAGCTATCCAAACTATGTTCTTTTTTTCTTCTTTGGTTCAACAATATCTTCTTTTCATTGGCTTGTTTAGTCATTGTATTTATCCAAATAGATTAAATAATTATGATAATTAACCCCTTTTTAACTCCCTATTGTTTTTTTTTTCAGTTGGAGATGACTTAACATATTACTATAAAAAATTTGGAAAAGCCAAATCTTGATCAAGCTAACCGACTTTGTTATGCAACTTTTATCTTGTCATAAGATTTATTAAAATAATAATTAAAGAAAGTGTTAAGACTTTGATGACGAAATTGGAATCTTTGATTTGTATCTTTTTATTTTCGGACACTCTTCTTCGTTATTTTCTCTCACGACCCAAGCCGGATACCTGGCCGTCAGGAGCGGACCCATATATATTTGTGGGATGCTCCGACACCACTAAACTTGAAGCGAAATTGGTAAAATTATATTAAAAATATTCAAAAATAGGTATATAATATCTAAAAGCACCCACTAAAAGAAAAGTTGATTGAGTGCATTGATATTAAGGTTCTCCACTAGAAGGGATGCCCTGGGTTCGAACCTCATTGAGATGAATTTTTATTTTTTTCAACTTTTAAAATTTTTAAGCACCCACTATGTTTAAATCCTGGGTCCGCCACTGCTGGCCGCGACGGATATCCCGAACCATGAAAGCTTGAGAGACCCCTTGGCCCACCCACTAGTGATATTGTCCGGGGTCCAGGTCCGCACAACGTTAAAACGCGTCATTAAGGAATAAGACTTGTTTACTTATATGCTCAGCATCCTCCTGTGTTTTGCCGACATACACCCCCTTATAGACTCAGCGTTCTCGCTGAGGTTTGCCCCACAGAAAAGGATTTGCCTTGACTCAGGACCGAGGTTTGCCCCGCCTTATCGGGATTTGCCTTTACTCAATTTGAACTCTGGCCCACATCGACAGGGTTGACCCAGGAGCGACTCTGATACCATTCTATCACGATCCGAGCCGCAACGGACATTCCGAACCATCAAAGCTCGAGAGACTCTGCAACTCCCCAACTCACTAGTGATATTGTCCGCTCCGTGCCTAGCCCGCATGGCTTTAAAACGAGTAAGACTTTGCTTACTTATATACCCAACATCTCTCTTGTATTTTGCTGATGTGAGATTCCTCCTCCTAAGTTGAGGTGTCACATTTATTTTCAATACAACTTCTTTATTTACTTTGTGTACTTGATTTTTGATATGTGTTACTTGATTCGAGGGTCTACTGAAACGACCTCTTTACCTTTATTCTCAAGGTATGAATAAGTCTGCACACAAATTATCCTCTTTAGATCTCATATATAGAATTACATGTGTGTGGTTAATATTGTTGCATTTTTTTTTTTATTTATCTACTGATTATATTAGGATTTTATAAGTGGGTGATTATTTATTATCGGAATTTGAATTCGATGAAAAAAGAAAGCATATTTTATGTTTGTAAAGAGAGAATTTTTATCTTAGCTTTATGGGTATGACTAGTATGAGATGATGAAGGATCAAAAAAAAGTAGCAATTGATCTTGATGTCACACTTAAAAAAAAAAGGATTTTATTAATTGAAATTAAGGTGGAAGTTGATCTTGATGTCAGACAAACTCACACATTAGAATATCCACATAGAAATAATACATTAATATTAGAATTAATTTTAAAGGGAAGTGTGGCGTAATCATCAATAAAGTATATATGATTTTTGGAAGAATATAAGTTTAAGCAGATATAAAGTATATTTCTCCATCCGCTTATGCTTCGATAGCAATAGTGGAGTAAGAATTTTTATTAAAGAGAGTCGAAATGAATGAATAGAGTTATCCGATATAATGGGAGTTTTACAGACATGATAAAATTGTATACATCTACCTAATCCTTCTTGAACACAGTGGCGAATCTAGCATATATCAGGGGTTCATTCGATTCTTTTTCGACGAAAAATTATATTATTTATACACGATTAAAATTATTATATTATTTATACATGATTAAAATTATTTTGTATGTATATGTTGTATATGTTGAACCCCCCTCGGTTAGTTCGTGTGTGCACTTTCAAACCCCCTCAATGAACTTCTTGACTCTGTCACTGCTCGAACACCACAGTTATTAAAAAGAAATCTGTTAAGAAAAGAGTATATTTGTTGTATTTTTTAGCTTGTTATTTTAGGCAACATATACTTTAATCATTTACTTCATTATCTGTTGTATTTATTTATTAGACTCAATCAAATATAATTTTTGTATCTTTAAAAGGGGTAGTCTGGTGCACTAAAGCTATTGCTATGCGCGGTGTTCGGGGAAGAGCCCACCACAAGGGTGTATCGTACGCAGTCTTACTTTGCATTTCTGCCAAAGGCTATTTCCAAGGCTTCAACTCGTGACCTCCTAGTCACATGGCAGCAACTTTACCAGTTACTCCAAGATTTCCCTTCAATTTCTCTATCTTTACAACATAAAATTAAACTTTACATACGTTCTATCCTTTCCAAACTTTATAGAATTACCTGGAGAATGTTGTTGTTGTTTGTATTATTTGTTTAGTCTTTTTGTTACCTAAGAAGAAGGTACAAATTTGAAAGAATATTACTTTACTTCTTATCTAGAAAAAACCTTTAATTATGTGTCAAAAACAAATGGCACAAATTTATTAAGTACATAATTTAGATGTCTTTATCTAAAACAATAAATAAAAATATTTTTTCAAGTGAATCTGCCTCGTCACTAACAGCACATTATTCCTTTTTTATCTTTTGTTTCAACTTGTTTTCTTGAAACACGTTTACACGTAATCAACAGAGAAATAATAATTTCCTACTTGTACAAAAAAACAAAATATATTTGTGGAAAAAAAAAAAATGAAACATTAAAATAATGTGACATAATATTAGTGGCTTGCGTTGATCTTTGACTAACCTTTCATATCATGTGAAATTGTGAATGTGATGGATTACACTACGGGCTACTTAATCATAGTTTAAATTACTTAATTAATTGCTTATTATTAATTAAGATAATTATTTTAAAAAAATAATTCCAATTATGTACCATGCTGGTCATGTTCTTTACTCTTGCTAATATGTTTTCTTGTTTCAAAGTAATCTCTTTCTCTGATTTTTGTGTGTGTTTTAGTTTGACTGATAGTAAAATTTAAGAATATAAATATTTATTTTGAATTTTACTGGCTTAAATTAAATGCGTGTACATGATTTTTTTGAATTTTGTGTTCTTAAATAGCGGGAGGGAGAGATATTCAGACATGCAAAGGGGTCATTCACTATTCAAGAAAATTTACGTCGTATTTATTTTACGTATAATAATAAATATATTGAAACTCTTTGACTTCTTTGTGTACCTTTTTATTACTCGTTCTTAATTCTCTACGTAAAATCTTGGATAAAAAGATTAAAATGACACATAAATTAAAATGGAGCTGGTGAAAATATTCAAACATTTATAATGAGATTAATTAGTTAGGCAACCCCAATTGCAAGTTTAATTTTTTTTTAAAAAAATAGATACCTAGAAATAGTGTTTCCATTCTTTAATTTACATTTTACACCACATTATTTTTTATTTTTTTTTGTAAATCCCACACTAATTTTCACTTGACACACAATTAGAATTTGATATCATTTTTGGGCAGACAAGGCCCAAAGGGGAGTTTGAAAAAAGAGTTCAAAAGGATATTTCTAGTTTTATTCTATTCACACTTTCTAGTTGAACTTTAACAATTATCCTTCCTTCTAATAATTGAATAACTAGGGAATAATAAAAGAAATTAAATGAGCTAATAACCTAGTGGTAGAACAAGTTAATAATTATGATAAATTTGTAAATATTTAAAAGTAAAAATATTAAAAATTATACATATTAATTTATTAAAAAGTTAAATATATTTAGTAAAAAATCTCAATAACTAATACTATCAAAATATATCACTAACTTAAGATTAATATAACTATTGAAAACCCCACATCACAAAATATTTTGAAGATTCTCTCCAGCTGTGAGATATCAGATATGTTGACACTTGACATATTTTAAAATTTTAATAATTTTAAAATTTTAAAAATAAAAGAAATAAGTAAAGTCAAATACAAATAAAAACACACAGAGAAATGAAAACCAGGCTGGTACTAAGTATTTATTTGAAGGAAAGTGAAAACCAACAAAAATAGGTATATATATGTGTTTATACCAAACATGAGTTGTAGCGGGATGATAGTGATCGATTTGTTCATGCATCTTTAATCTGAGGTTTCAAATTTGGGTCGTTGGTTGCGGGGTTTTGATATTTTGCTCACATAAATGAGTTTTGCATATATACAAGTTTAAATTTTTCTCAATACATATATCAAATATCGGACGAAAAGATTAGAGAAAAAGGTATATGTGTTTACTAAGTCTAGCCTCAACATCAAGAGTTTGGCCCAACAAGTTGTGAAGAAATGTCTTCATGCACTATAGTTTTATTAATAATATTAATTTTTAATATTAATATTAAAGTTGCATTTGTTGACCATATAGTGCACACTTGCAATTCCATTGGTCAACTACTCAATTTTATTGGGACCCAATGAAGCCATCTTGTATGTTACACAAATAATCCTATAACTCATGATCTATTCCCCACCATAGAAAATTTGGATAATAAAGTGATTGTTTTATAATCGTGTTTGAGTCAATTTGCTCGCACTTTAACTATTTTAATGTGTACCTATCTATTGACACAACCCTTTTCATATTTGATGGGAGCATGGGGTTCTAACGCTTTATGAATAAATACTTTACTTGATCACTTTTTATTAGTCTTAGTGATCTTTATATATTCTACTCTACAATAATGTCGACATTACCACACATAACATCTACCTATATAAGCTCGATCAGAGAATTTATATTAGTACGTAAAGAGTACTCCTCTCACTAAGGTTTAGGTAGATTAAAAAAAATAATAAATAATCTTCTTTTTGTGTGAAGTAAATCATATTCTATTGGAGTTTTAATTATTCTAATTTCATTGACTTTTGAGCCAAAACTATGAGTACAAATACTAAATAAAAATTTCACACAATCTTTTTGACTTGGTCAATTAGGCCTAGGGTAAAGTTTTATAAAGGCTTCTTAATTGCTATTTGACTTCATCATCAACGGATGTGGTGCAGTGAATGAGATTGCTTCTTTTTTAATTAGAGGTCTCGATTTTAAATTTTGGGTATAAAATTTTTTTTGATAGGGAGCGCTATTCCGAATGAGTCCTACCTGATGCGAATTCGAACTAGTCGAGCTCCAAAGTGAGTACCGACTATTGACTTCCACTAACCGCTAACGTATATAAGACAAACATTTTTGCAATTTAACATATGTTTAATCAATTCATAATTTTACTTTCTTTTAATTGTTAGTTAAGTTTGGATTTGCAGCCATGATAATATTACTAATGTGATAATATGAAAAATGATGAAGTTAGTCCACTGAATCTACCTAGTATCAATACATATAGATATTGAATGATCTTCCTAGTATCAATACATAGAGATATCAATTATCACACTTTAAAAGGAGAAAATTATGTCCAAATCATGTAATTAGTGGCCACATAATTCAATTATCACACATAATTTTGGTCATAGATTTTGGATTAAATTTTAAAAATTTATCTTCACATATCTATTTGGTCATAGGCCAATTTTTGAAACTTTTACTCATAAAACTTTAAATTTTTCGAAATAAAATGCATGTCTAATTTCAAAACCTCAAATTTTTAGACTTTAAATTTTAAATTTCAACATAGAAGGGTAAATTATTCAACATAGAAAATTAGAGTCATCACATGAATAAAATAAAAGACAAGATGGATAGAATATGATTTAGGGAATTGCCCAACTAATTAAAGATGGGACCATAGAATTAAATGCATGACCTGAAGACAACAAGTGGTACTCCATTTAAAAAAATAAAAAATTATTCAAAGTCCGATATTTATTTTAAGACTCCATTAATTCAAATTCGATCAAAAATTTTCCAACTTTATAGGTTTAAGCATTTTCTATGAAAGATTATTTTATTTAAGCTCAAACTTAAAACTTCTAACGAAAAATGAAAGAAATACTTAACACTTCATTATTATATGACAAGTAGAATCATCGAAACCTTATAGCCTTCGCCTAAATCGTAAATAAAACTACAACTTTTTTCAATTTAATTATTCAATAATCGGAATTTATTGACCCGGTTAATTTATATTTATGTCAAGTAGACAAGAATTAAAAAAAAAACTTTTAATTTGTAAAATTCATACACGAAATCTCTGATTAACTAAGAACGAGTTCTCAATAACTAACAATAGGTCGCTCAGTACACCAAATAAGGAGTGATAAAATAGTTATGAGATGAGTGAACACGTCATATCAAATATGAGATAAAATAAGAAAAAATAATATAAATTCTGACAACTTGGAGTTTAGCTACAAAAAATTTAGACATTTTGCGTAATTATTGAATTTTAATTTTGGATCTATCGAGATACATAATTAGCTTCAAATACCACCAATGAAAATACTTTTTTTTCCTTTGTAAAGATATATAATTAACTCTTGATATATATTTTTTGATTCAGAGTCTGTCACGATACATAATTAGCCCTCAATACATCCAACGAAGATACATAATTAGTTAAGATTTTTATAATTACTTTGTAAGGGTGAAAATTTATATAAACATGATAAATAAAGGTATATATTTATGTTTATGTTATTTATCTCCATCACTAAATTTATTTCGAGATTATTTTTTTTATCCATTATATCAAACGAGCCTAAAATCATAGTATTGCCGACATGGCATATTAAAACGTCGTTGACAAGTCAAAATCAATATAATTAGCCACTTAAAGTTTGTTGTAAGTTACTGTACATTGGATTTCTTATTTGTTTCTTATGCTGGCAGATAAGCTTCCTATCCCTAGAATCCGTTTATTTTTCTCCGTTTCAATTTATATAATTATTTTTAAAAAAATTATTCTAAATGTATACAAGTTTTTATAACTAGAATTATAAGTTCTAGAAAGAAAAAAGTTCTTAAATTTAACAATCAGTAAAATAATATCGTATAAAATGAGATGGATAGAGTATTTTCTTTTTCTTTAATAATTACTATTTAGACTATGATTTAATATTCATAGGCTGAAAGCTACTTGCTACTTGCTACTTGCGTATATCAATTTGATTGTTTTCATTGGTTTTTTGTTGCTTTACTTTGATTGCAATTGCCTAATTAGTGGGTTTTGGAACATTTGGCCTATACTTAACCAACCACTCCTTTTATTATTATATATTTTTGTCATAGTTGAATTGTTCATGGTACGTGCAGTTAAAGAAATCTTTAACTGAATCTCGGATTTAACTTTATTCCTTGTTCATGTGGTAAAAATTATTCAAATCACATAAAGAAATCATTCGTACTTTTTACTCTCGACGTGGGACTCTTTATATGTACTATTCTCTTGGATCTTCAGGGGCGGAGCCACCTTTAGCTCAGAGGGTTCATTCAAACCTCTTTCGACCAAAAATTATAGACTCTAGTAGTATATTTCATTTTTTGTATATATTTCTTTTTCGTGTCATTTACATCAGAGATTGCATTCAATCGAATGGTTTGACATAAGAAGGATTATTTATGAACGGACCTACAAAATAAAATGATGAAATGAATAAGAATGAACGGGAGGCCTTGGAGAAAGGATTGACGAACTTGTTACTTGTGTCTGGTTAACTACTTTACTGGCTTGGGGTTCTTTCTCGTAAGTGGTATACCTACACCCCCGCATGCACACTCACTATATTGATATACATCGAACTTTCTAGCCTTTCGAAAAAGCCCCTCTCCCTTAGAATATCTACTAGCAGATCCGTATCATTAGTAATGTACGCTGTAATTATGACTTCTGTTCTTTAGAAGCGTCTTAATTCTCCTTACTATTTATATATTGAGTAAAATTATCTTTACGTATATATAGTTGACATTAAAATCCCTTCGGTTAGTTTTTATGTTTATTTCTGAATCTCCTTAGTAAAAATTTTGACTCCGCTACTGCTCAAAGCACACGTATCATGTGAATTTCTAATATGAATTATAAATTCCTTCTAAAAGGTAATATGCACAATCACTTCGATCCCCGCCTCTGGCGAATGGAGCAAACTCTGTGGCCAGTTTCCTACCGCAAAATGCGCTGATCGAGGAACGAAGGATTAGTCTCGCGGTTGCCGGCTGTGAGGATACCTTGGGAAACCAAAAAAAAAAATCATTTTGATAGCTTTCGTGCATTCTTTTAACTTGTCAGTCCTTCTCCGTGACCCGTTTTCGTAGGCTAATATCTAGGGGCGGACCTAAATTTGTTTTTGACGTATTTCGGCACCCATTAAATTCGCGCAGAATAGGTAAAATTATATAGAAAATATATGAAAATAGATATATAATATATAAAAAAACACCCACTGAAACAAAAAGTTGATTTAGTGCATTGACATTTAGGTTGCCTCTAAGGTTCTCCTCTGGAAGGGATTCCCGAGTTCGAACCTATTGAGATGAATTTTTATTTTTTCAATTTTAAAATTTTTTAAGCATTTACTATCCTTAAATCTTGAATCCGTCACTGCTAATATCATAATTGTTTATTTTTTCGCAGGCCAATATCATATTCTCCATTTAATTTTATTTACGTCCCATATTCTATCTATAGAAATTAAAGTCAACAAAATTATGGCAAATTTTTGGAGCTTCTAAGAGAAGAAAAAGGAGACTTTGTTACATGTAACGAGGTCAATGAAGTCAACACAGAATATTTATAGTGCCAGAATTTTTATTTTAAAAGTAGAGTAGTAGTATATAGTACTAGTACTTGTTTAGTCAGTAATATTAATAATATTATTATTTTTGAGTTTGAATATTCATGCATGTAAATTATAAAGTAGACTTTAAGACTTGAAATTCTCATTACGCGTTTTCCATCTTTTCAGTTTGTTACTATTAATATTACTAATAATATTTTTGTTTGGTTAAAATATACTAATATTATTTCAACTTCTTTCTATTTGTTTTATCTGGTTTATTTCTAACTTCATATTATTATTTTTTCTAAAGGATTTGTTTCATGTGACAGGATTTGACACTGAGTCGTTGATCATCTTGTGACAGGACTTTTTATGTATTGTTTGATTTATTTCTACTACTAGTTCAAATATTCTTTTGAAATCTGGAAGCAAACACAATTAAAAAAAAATAGGAATTAGTGATTGATTTATTTCCACTAGTCAAATATTCTTTTGAAATCTGGGAAGCAAATACAATTGAAAAAATAGAAATTAGTGATAGATTTTTCAGTTGAGCATATTGAACTTTGCGAGGTCCTATTACCCCTAGATTTTTTA